>NW_025952463.1:0-5000 GCF_023119035.1 Salvia hispanica | reverse complement strand
CCCATCAACAACTCTTCCTGCACCACACAGTATATCATTCTCAGAAGACAGAGAAGCGGAGATTTACACTATCATACAAACCATCGCAAAAAACAATTCCAACTCACCATCTAGCTTCTCAACAGCCTTCTGAGCTTCATCTTGATATTTATATCGTACAAATGCAAAGCCCTTCGAGTCCCCCGTTCTGAAAACATATTAAAAGACATTTAACACGAATATCACATGTATGAGGTGTTCAACAGTTCAGCTCACAAATTGACACTGTGAAACCACACTTACACAGAGATAAACAATTTGAAATCACAAAAAGAGTTCCTTGTACTCACACATGTACCAATCATATTAATCCAGCACAAAATTTTCCACCATTTGAATTATCTCTCAAACAATGTTCTAATACAACCACAAACAAAATAATCCCCAAATAAACTTACACAGATTTTGCTTGCATTATTCACGCACAAATTCATACCAATGCAAACATACAAAAGCATTACCTCCGGTCCCTGGGTATGAACACATCCACGACTTTGCCATACTTATCAAAGAGTGGAAACAAATCATCCGCCGTAGTACCTGAATAATTCCAAGAATATCAGAAAAACGAGATGAATTAGCAACAAAAAGGCAAGTGAAGAAGGGGATGAGTGGAATACGAAAAGTGATATTGAGGACGAGAAGGGAGAAGGTATCTCGGATGTCCGGCGGCCCAGATCTGCCGAAGTGCGACATGGCTTCGATTCAATCAGAAGGGGAAATTCGAAATTAGGGATTCGCTATTTTTTCTTCTATTTTCAAAAGAATTTGCTTTTGTAGGCTTGTGCACGCACGCTAACATCATCATCATCGTCATCATTTTGGATAAAATTAGTAAGTAAATCAAACTAATCTATTTATAGAACTCACCAAATATTTGTAATCCGAATTAGATTATCAAAATAAAAATTTTCGATTGGAATTTTTCGAAATTAGATCTAATAGAATTCTTTTGATTTTATAACTAACTATTTTCTCTCTCCTCAAAATCATCTCTAATCTTTAAATTTACGTAACTCTCAAAATTTAAATTATTTTTTCGCAAAAAATATATCAAATTAAAGATAATTTAATAAGGATTCCAACGAGATCTCAATTGATCTTGATTTTGAATTAGGGTGCTATAAGCGTTAGAATAGGACCCCACACTGTGACTATTGTTTAGAGTAAATGTAAGAAATTTGGATTTTAGGCAAATGATAATTGAATTGAAATGCTTCAAAAGGCAAATAAGACAATTTGATTTCCGAGCCTTTAGTTTAGCTTTTGATATAGGCTTCACGTATATGTAACTGTTTTTCAATTTACAAAGAAGTGACTCGTTGTTAATTGTAACTCATGAGTTTTAACATTGGCCACTTGCATTTATTTTAATTTATTAATAATTAAGCTAGATTCCCACCTATGTCCCAGCGTGTTTAACTCGTTTTGAATTATAGTTTATTGTAGTATAATAGATTAATAGTAGCATAATTATTTTTTTGGCAATGCATGTTACATCCATTAATGAGTTCTAATACTCTTTGCTTTATGTACTACAACATGGACTTACTCAAATCGATTATTTTATGTTTTATCTTTAAAGGCATGTCGTGGTGGATTTATCTATTAATTTAACTAACTTTTCAAATAATTTGGCAATGGAATATGTTTTACGTAAATTTTGATCTATGTGTGCACCGTAAATTTTTTATTTTATTTTTTGAATAAATAAATAAAATATCATCAAAACTTATCATTTACTTCACATCATACTTTCGGGTATATTCGAGGAGAAATATCAAACAACTAGTTAGCAAGGATATTAAACATAACAAAATAACTTGGGCAAGCCCATGAAAAATATACTACATAGGATCAACATAACTTTGTGAATAATTAAATTTCAAGAGTCAACTTTGGGTATTCTTTTTTTTCTTTGATAAAAAGAAAGGCTTAAACCATTCAGAAATATGAGCAAAAGAGTACCAAAGCTTGAAAAAAAACAAAAGCTCCCCAAAAGCAAAGAAACACCATAAAAAAATAACAAACCAAGCACAACCTACCACTACCTCATAAATGCAAGCCCAAGAAAAGCACTCGACAACCAAAAGACCACTAACAAAGGACCAACCATCCACAACAAAGTTGAATAGCCACACTCAACGGGTATACTTCATTTATGTCCTAACCATCTTCTAGCTTTATCTTTGCATACTTGCCCGAGCTAGTAAGGAAAATTTGGACACCACCCTTTAATCCATGATCCAAGCCTCCAAAGAAGTACGGAGTACTAGTTTTTTCTCTACATTCCAATTTTATTTCATCTTTTCGAATATATATTTCTTTCAATCTCTTAAAAAAACTGACTTTTTGATGGAGTATATATTACTACTAGCAATCCCTCCGTTCCGCCGAAAATTACTCACTTTTCTTTTTTATTTGTTCCAACTAAGATGATTCATTAATACTAAAATAGAAATATCTTTATCTCTATTTTATTCCATTTCTTTTACTACTTTACTCTATCCATCTAATACATAAAATAAAACTTTATCAAATTTCATACTGTCCAAGGAAGAGTCATCTTCCTTACTGAGAGAGTACTTGATAATTACTAGTAACAATTTTTCATGCACGCTATTATTCGTACACTGCAATTATATTAAATTAAATTACAAATCACGATACAATTGATTTAAAATAACTCCATTATGTGTTCGGTTTTCTTGTTTTAAAACAAAATAAAAAAGCATATTTTCAATATTTCATGCACATATCCCAAATCCCTGATTAGTGAGTAAGTTCCAAATAGATACGAACATTACCTTTACTGTAATATTTTACTCATTTTCTTTATTCTCAGCGTCACAGTGCAAAAGTTGGTAGCTTTTTATTTTTATGTATTTTCTTTTATTTTGGGTAAAAGTTGGCAACTTTTAGAATTTGGGAAAGAAATGAGATTTGCACGCAAAACGAGACGCCGCAAACTTTGGCTTTTAACCCTCTTAATTATCGCTTCTCCCATCTCCTTTTGAATTTCCATTATAGCTTAATTTATTATCACTTGTATTTTTATGGGCTTGTTCAGTTGATAAGATTTTATTTTAAAATTAAATATATATTTTGTATAGTTAATGAGATTAAATTTTATAATTTAATTTTAAATATATAATTATGTTATATTAATTAGTTATATAGTGATTGTTTTTCATTAAAATAATCTCATAACCTATTATTGTAATTGGCATCTCGATTCTTGGTAATGCATATATGAAATTTTGTTCAAAATCAAAATATTGTACTGATAAAAACTGGAGTATTCATTTCGTCCCATAAAGTTTATCACATTTTTATATTTTCTTATGTCCCACAAAATTTATCATATTTCACATTTTATTATTTTTAGTAATAACTCATTCTCACTTATATTTTATTATCAAAATAATATATAAGTAGGACCTATATTTCACTAATTTTTTTAATCCACTTTCAATTATATTTCTTAAAATCCGTGCCCAATCAAAGTGCGATGAAATTTATGGACGGAAAAACTAACAGAAGAGACATTTCCTCGATCTTATTCAAATAGATGCCCTAATATCAAACATAAGAATAACAATTACTGATACAAACCACATCTCTCTACAACAAATATATATGACCAATATTTTTTATATGAAATTTATTACTTAGTACTCCCTATAACATATGAAATAAAAATTAATCCTGTGTTGGCCTTGGATAGAGTGGTTAATCTTGATACTTATGAAATTAAGGGTTTTGGATTTGAATCCACGTAACCTTTAAACTTTTATTCATTTATTAATAAAAAGAAATCGAATCTATTGATTTATATGTTATCTCGTGTAATCCATACTCAATAGGGATAGAAGTTTCATTAATTTAGATTGAGGAAGCAATAAATATTTAACCTGCCCTGTGACTTCAGAGCATCCGCAATGGTCGGGTTAGCGACCTGCTAGCCGATTCGTCAAGCGCTTAGTCGATCGGCTAGCCTAACCATTGCAATCGGGCGAGGATCGGGAATCGGCGAGCGGATCGGGCGTGGCCGGCCGATCGGCTTGCCGCTGGCCGAAGCGATGCCGGGCCGATCGGCTAGCCGCCATTGGGGCGGCCCGACGCCACGTTTATTTTTTAATTTTTTTTTAAATTCTTTAATTTTTTAATTTTTTATTTTATTTTATTTTTTTATTTTTGAAAAATTATATAAACGTGATTTCTGCTATTTTTAAATTTCTCGTATACAAGAAAGTAACATCTAGCGACATGGACAACAACAACTAACCCAATACAAAATTAAGTACCCCAAAACAAAAAACATGCCATATTGCTGGTCAGCCTCTCGCGCTACTGACTCATGCGAGGCAGCGCGCCCTGGACTTCGACCGACCGGGTCGGGCCGAGACTTCCCCGTCAAGAAGTGGTAAACTATAACGGATTCAAGGCATACTAACATTTTTTTAATGTATTTTTTTAATAAATTAGTGAGGAGTAGAGGGGAGCGCTCGTGTGTGGAAGCCCGATTTTTTTTTACTATGCAATTTTTTTATTTTTAGTTAATGTACTTTTTTTTTAAAAATAAAATTAATGAATTTTCCCGTATATGTCTCGTAAATTTAATTCGGGGTAATTTAATCGTGATTTTAATTCCGTAAATGTAGTATATTTTGAATTATTTTTATTACTGTGCCTGGCCTATGGCTAGCTTATCGGCTAACCTAAATCTGATGTGGCGAGGTGGATTTTTTAGTGTTGCTTGATGTGGCAGGGGAGAGAATGGCTAGCCTATTGTCTGGCCTATAGCTGGCCTAAGCACCATTGCGGATGCTCTCATATCTTCAAATAGTCGTCTTGGAGTGCTAAACCCACATTTTTACAATAATACTCTTTCCTGTTTTGCTTTATCCTTGCATTTTGTAATTTCCAAAAAGTTTACTATTTGTATAATCCAGTGTTTG
>NW_025952462.1:0-8000 GCF_023119035.1 Salvia hispanica | reverse complement strand
GGAGAACGACTTGGTGGTATTCTCGTGGATCGTCGACAACATCAAGACGACATCATCGCCGATTTCGCGCACCACCAAACATCTAAAGCACTGTGGGATAGCTTGGCCGTGACATTCGAGAACAAGGCGGACCGATACTGTTGGGGTTTGTATACTAAAAGATGCTTCGAGCGTACATGCCTTTGTACAGTCAGCTTGTGCATGTATACGAGAAACGCCACGTCCACTTGTTTACCTAATTATGAGAATAAATAATATAATATAATGGTTTATTATTGAAATATGATAAACAAGTCTAAGGCTTTTTACTAAGAAGGTCAAGTAGGGAAATTCGATGAATCTCCTCATGAGTTTTCCAGTAGGGGACTTGGCCAGAAAAACGTAGTCACAACCTGGCTTTGGCTACCTATTGGTACGGTTGCGGTGTTTGTGATAATTCTCTCTTACCTAAGAAGAGATTAGTAACACCGGTGTGGTAAAGCACTGAAAGGATCTAATCCGAAATGTATTCTTTATTGCTATCTACTGAAAGAATATATTTCAGAAAGTTTAGTATTTTCTAGTCTATGATATTAATATCAATATTATTTATTCAATCAAACGCCACTTTGACTTATCAATATGTGAGAGTTTGTACGTAACTCAAGTTCATGATATCTTGGGTGGTAGTAATTGAATAACATAAAGGTATTGGAATATTATTTCATAGAATTCACGTGCCCAGTGTGGTATGATTAAATCCCTAAAGGGTGATCCCCAAGAGGTGTTTGAAAAAGGAATTTATTATTCGAAAACTCAAGCGCAGTTGGAATTTATTCCACGAATAATGAATACAGTTTCAAACTAGAAAAACTCTTTGGAGAATTAATTTAATTCTAGTCACATAGCAGACAAAAGAATTAAATTGACGGATCAAGATAATCTTAAACGCGGGAAATATTATAAAATAAAATGGATCCAAGTTATTTGTAATTTGGTGATTTAAGTGGGAGTGCAATATTATTCTTTAGTGGAATAAAATAATATTCCATTGATAATATATTAAATCATGGGTCATTTGATTTAATTAGTAATTTATCTAATGGGTGAGCCCAACACTTAAGTCATTCCATGGATCCCCTTACTAGCCCAATAAGGTCCACTATTGTAACAGCCCGCCCTCCTAGGGTACAATAAATGCGGCGGCTGCTACCCAAAACCAACTCAAAAGAAGTAAACATAGGCTAGGGTTTCATTTAAAGAGTACTGACCAAAAGAATTGGAAGAAATATCAGAGTATTTAATGCAACAACTTAAGCTAGTAGTTTAAAGGAAAGAAGATATCATAAATGACGATCAAAATATCTTAAGAGTACGACATAATATCCAAGACAAAGTCACAAGAAAAAGGCTAAGGCCTCAAACCGAAGGCAAGATGCAAATATTCCAAAAGAAATTCTAAAGTGTATCAAAATTCAGCGGAAAGCGACCAAGAGAAAGTATAGCTATGTATGAAGACACAACTACGCTTGAAGTTCAACATATCCATATTAATTAATTAATCTGCTCAACACCCGCCACCGCTCGTCATCATTCAACCTGCACATAAGGAAAACACATGCAGGGCTGAGTATTTTGAAATACTCAGTGAGCTCGTTGCCAAAACATTTTATAAGTTATGCCACCCTTACCAAGTGAACTCGAGTTTTAAGCAGTTATAAAAGAATATCACGAGTATCACAAAATATATTTTCCATAGACTGGCCAGTCAAAATAACTCCCCATTTTCCTCATCAAAATAACAATCACAATCATTCCATGGTGCGACGAAAGTGTGGCCACACTTTTCGCCCACGAGACCGGCCGACTAGCAAGGACGGCTCCCGATCCCCTCGTGTACACAGCCTGGTAGGGCTTGCGGCCCATACTCAGACCCGAATTCGTATAAACATATCCATAGCCTAGCCCAATGGAGCGAACTCACAAACTAGGCATCAGGCGCACAATATCACAATAAAACAGACATAGGCATGGCATAACAGTTAAACCACCCTTATAACACCAATCAATACTTTTGACAAAATAAAAGAGAGTTTTAAGAGTAAAGCCCACCTCGACTGCTTAGTTTTCAAGTAGTTTCGCTTTTCCGTTATCCGGCTTCGCAACCAAAGTTTCACCTTTTAATCACATAGGCACATATCACAAATTAGGTTCAATACTACTCTTACTCATGCATGTCTCATTACTTTTCCCTCTTCCCAATGATTCATCTTATCATTACTAATTAACCAAGATCATGTTTATCACACAAGATTATTTAGCCATCAAACACACACTACACAACACAACAACACACACACACACGGCACACACACACATACATATTCCCACATCCCTTTTTATCCCTCTTTCACTCAACCAAGATGCATGAGGGTTCAAGGAGACCGATTAATCGGTTAGAAGAAGAAAAAGAAGAAGTAGAAGAAGATCAAGCATAACTCTTAAACAAAAATACCTTTTTGAGAAAAACGATCGGTAGAAAACAAGTATTAGCCTTGATTCTTCAAAGTTCTTGGATTAAACTTCAATTCTTCTCCAAAAGATAGCAAAATATTGGAGAGTAGAAGAAGAAAATTTGAGAGAGTGATGGGAGGGTGGGGGCCGAAAATTATGGGGGCTAGGGTTGATGTTTCTCTTATTTATAGTGCTCAACAAGATCTTTAGGTAATTAGAATAGAATATTTGGTAAGATCTTATTCTCCACAATAAAATAAAATAAAAATAATATTGTGAAGTAGGGAAGAAGAATTAACAAAAATAGACTAGGTATCAAGCATGGTATTTTTCGAAAATTAGGCCTTCTAATTAGCCATGGTTTTGTTTTAGTATATTTTACGGAGTAGAATAAAATATCACGGAGCAAAATAAAAATAAAAATCCTCCCACTTGGCCATTAAAATAGGCGTGTAATTGCCTTGTAATTAAGACATGGATTTTTGAGTATTAACTAAAATAGGATATGGTAAGGATCTCTTGAAGTATGGAAAGATTGGGTAGAATATTTAAATTCTAGGTATGGGAAGAAATCAAGCAAGGAATTAACTAAAATAAAATAATTCTTTCCTTCCCATAACAAGTGATTTTCGAAAATCACTAGGAGAACAAGGGCTCGATTTTTTTCTCCCAAAAAAAATAAGGAAATTGAGTTTTGGATTTAATTTGGATAAATATCCCAAGAATTAAATTAAATCCGGAAAAATAGAATTCCTTCTCCAAAAAGGCAAGGGGGTCGAAAATTACAAAGACAAAAATTGGGTGACAAGCATTTATGGAAATTTTCTCTAATATTCTCACTCACCCTTAAACAAATAATTTGCCACATAATCTCATAACTTAATATATCACATGCCACATCATTTAAATCAAATAGTTTGACTTTTCAAACTTTCAACACAAACCCTAAACTCAATTCGACCATAACATCTCATGAAATAAATGCATTCTCGATTCCACGTCATCAACAATTAATTCTAGGGCTCCAAAATTAGGGTTCTAAATTCCGAGATGTTATAACTATAAATAATGAATGAAAGGGAAACCCTAGCACACAATCCAAGACAACACAAAACCCTAACCCTAGTGCCTAGAAATCGGCGCCTCCTTCCTCTTCCTCTTGGTCTCGATTTTCGAGCCATAGTAGTGGGAGAATTAGGGTTTTGATTATTGTTCTTGATCTATCCTAATTCATAGGATTAGATCTAGACAATTTGGTGTTTGTATTGGGTTTCCCTAGATTCATTCAAAGTTATTTAATTGGTTTTCTAAGATCCGCCCACACGGATGGAGAATCAAGGACGAGGGAATAGTACGGAAGATTCGTGGTCGATAAACCAAGGATCTCCGGGTGGTGCAGCTAGCAACGTCAATCCAATGATGGATTATGAGGTAACAATTGAATCTACATCGAATATGCATGATTATGTGTTTATTTGATGTTATATCTATAGATCTATGTTTATTGCATGAAATTGGAGTCGAATGCATAATCACCTAAATAGATCCATTCTAGGACCTGTTTGGTTTCCGTGTCTTCCGCTGCGGTAGTCCCAACAACTGGTATCAGAGCCAATTTTTAGGCTCTGATTATGTATTTGATTAATTGAATTTTTCGAAAATTATAGTGTTAAAACTTGGGATTTTCGAAAATAATGCAATATGTGTTGGATCTATGTTTTTCTTGATTTTATTTTTGGATCTATGATATGATGTTCTAGATCGATGAAAGAATATTATGAATCTTGAATTTTATTCAAGTTTTTCACAAAAATATTCTAGATCTATGATGAACATCATTAGATCTATATATTCTAAGTAATATGTACTAGATTATATGTTTATTGATTACATATATGTATGTGTTTAAGTGAATATATGTTTTTGAATCAAGAAATAAAGTGGTCCATGATTGAATACTTGGATCGATGAAAGAATATTATGAATCTTGGATTTTATTCAAGTTTTTCACAAGAATATTCTAGATCTAGCAAGTATTCATAGATCTATAGTTTTTATGTTCTTAATATGCAAGAATAATTTAAATTGCTAAATGCTAGATGTTTAAATATGCATATTTGATATGAACATAAAAGATTGTTACAAATTAAGAAACGATTAATTAAGATTTAAGATCGTGGTCAAGCGAAGCGACCACGATGAATCAAGTTAATTAAAATCGAAAAAAAAAAAAAAAACTAGGGTTTCGAAAAACCCTAGCTTCACGCCGACCGGGAATCGCGACGGAGAAGGAGCTCGGGGCGGCGGCCGGCGATGGTCGTCGACCAGAGGGAGCTCCAGTCCAGTGGGAGAGGCGGCAGACGGCGAGCAGGCGGCGGAGCTGTCGGAGGCGCGTCGGATCGATCTCGATCCGACGGCGTGGGCCTCCGGCGGCTGCTGCAGCGGCTGTCTGACGACGACGGCGCTGGAGGCGACGAATCGGCGAGGCGGCGGCGCTGGAGGCGCGTCGGGTCTGCCAAGATCCGGCGACGTGGGCCTCCTTCGTCGCTGCAGAGGCTGATCGACGCTTGCGGTGGCCAAACTCGGCGTTTCCAGGCGACGGCGGCGGTGGCGTGCGGTGGTTCCAGTTGGCGGTCGACGCCGGAGCAGTTCCCGACGGGCCAGAGGCGGCGGCGGTGGCCAGACGCGGCAGCGGCGGCTGCTGCGAGGCAGTGGCGGCCCAAACCCTAATTAGGGTTTGGGTTGCGTCGTCTCGTCGTCTCGTTCTTCGTTTTTCGTGTTTTCGTTTCTTAAGGCGCAAGCTATTTATAATTGTGGTTTAAAATCCTAAACCTAGAATAATTAAAATATCTTGTGGTAATTAGAATGATTTTGCAATTAAATCAAGATTCTAATTTAAAGAGAATAATTGTCTTCTTTAAATATTGCCAATTGAATAATTAGTCAAATAATTGATTTAATTTGTTAATTAGTTGATTTTGATGGATTCTTTCCATCTAGATAATATCATGATAATTAACATAAGGAAATTCAATATTTGATTGATCTAATTTTTGGCTTTTCCTTAATTGGATGGAATTTTAAAGAATATTCTCTTATATGCTTTCATGTTTTAATTTTAAGGTTTAATTGAAAATTGTCTATATTTTATTTGGTGTGTTATGGAATTATTTCCTAGATATATACCTAAGGAAAAGACATGAGTTTTTCAATTGTTTTAAACCTTCAAAATTTTCGAAAATTACATGTATAATAATTGGATGGATTTTAATTGGAATCCTATTCCTAGTTTGAATTTTGTCTTTAATATGATGTAGGTGAATTTTATTTCATCTAGATAACATCGGATTAATTAAAGAAGTGAAAAATTCATTTGGCATTAACATGCTACTAAAATCCTAAATTATTAAAGTGTTAAATGATTAATTGGATTTTAATTGGAATTCAATTCCTAGTTTAATTTGAATTTTATCTTTAATTTTGATGAAGGTGAATTTGTTTCATCTAGATAACATCAAATGTGATTTAAAGGTATGAAAATTCATAGAGCATTAATTTTGCTATTAAAATCCTTAATTATTTATTAAGTTGAATTTTGTCTTTAATTTTGATGAAGGTGAATTTTTATTTCATCTAGAAAACATCATTTTGAATTAAAGATGTAATAAGATTCTTCTTGTCATGTGATTTTATTTGAAAGCTATGAGAATTTTAATTCTCGAATTTAATTGGTGTGTTTTAAATGGATTTAGTCTTAATTGGATAAATGCGGATTTATATATCCAAGTGGGCATTTTAAATTGAGACTTAGCTAATCTTTTATGATATACACCTAGACATTAATTTTAGGATAAGGATGGATTAATTCTATCTAAGTAAATCCTAATAGTATTAAAAGGTGATTCTAATAATCAAGATACGTTATTTTAACTAATAATGTATGATTGTTTAAGATTGGACTTAATGTCTAGATAATCTTGTTTATGTGAAGATAGAATTTTAATTCTATCTATTTATTTTAGATGCTTAATTAAATGATCAAGTTTCGTCATTATGTTTATGTGAACCTTTTGTAAATGTGTTTACATGTTTTATTGATGAATGATGGATATTTAATTTGAGTTATGATTTTATTTGTTAAAATCTAGTTTAACTCGTGCATCGCCTATGTACTTATTGCCTTGCATGCATAGCTAGTACATGTTTAATTATTCTTTGAATGTGGATACCTGCCTTATCTGCTTAAGTGATAATTAAACTATTAAAACCACCAACAAGAAAATATGAAGCGATAATTACAACACGTTTGTATATGGCCTCCATAAAATTGGTCTTAGTGCGAAGTAGTGACCGGCCTGTCTTTACGGGAGGAACATTACCAGTTCGTAAGTTTGGACTTCTCTAGATAAAGGTTATTAAAATCGTAAAATTAGTTTTTCAGTAATATCGCGACTGGTCTTTACCGGAGCAATATTGCTGCGAAATTATAAGGATTGTATTTTAATAATGCTTAGAGGGAGCTATAGGAGGAGGTGCTTGTCCGGTTCGACCTTTCTTTAGAGGAGTTCACGCACAAGTAAAGAATCCTTAGTGCTTAATTTTATGGTTATACGCTTTAGCATTGTTAGTCAGCCATGCCATTCTTATGGTCTCTGGACTATCTGTCGACATTGTGGCCAGTAAAAATAATGGATTTCTTGCATGAATAAGACTCGGCTTCCTCGTAGAAGAACGTTTGTGCTTGATTTTTGTGGATGTAAAATTGATGAATTGTTTTGTGGTTATTTGCAATTCCTTGAAATTTTACATGTTTATATTGTTGGTTTTTATTCTCAGCTTGAACGAAAGATGTTTACTACTTGGGAAGTTTATAGTGCGATCCTTAAATCGAAGGAACGCGATTCTGATTCTTATTTGGATTGGAAAAGGAGACTTGACATTGATCAGTTGGCTAGTGATTTGAGGTTGGTCCTCACTAAGGATCGCCCCTCTGCTTATTACATATCAAACAAGGAAAAGGATGCTTGTGATCGATGGGATACCGCGAGCGGTCATGTCAAGAAGTTTTTGTTGGCCTCGGTCGGCAATGCTCTTGGCAAGGTTGACAAGCCCGACAGGTCATTGATTGAAGAACCTAAATGGTTTGATGAAATGTCCACCAAGTGTCTCATGAGATCGGTGGTGAACATTTTGAGGAGAACGGTCTTGAAGGAGAACCAAAACATTAACGACTATGTCGTGGAAATGGTTGATGGTTTTGATAGGCTCGAGGAGTTGGGTGGGAAAATAGGCCCAGAAACCCAACAACTCATGATTCTCGATGGACTTCCAAAGAGCTATGAGAAAGTAAAAAAGCAACCGCCTCCGCTCCAATCCGCAAGGCTCTTCCCCCCCTATCAATTAAAAACAAAGGAAATGAAACACCAAATTCCCGGGTCTAAGATCATGAGTGACAAAGCAATTTCCCCAGGGAGTTTGGTGCTTCGAAAAATATTTTTGGAAGATTA
>NW_025952461.1:0-4000 GCF_023119035.1 Salvia hispanica | reverse complement strand
TATTTTCATTTTCACCAGAGTAATATTCCCATCGCAATTTCCAACATCTCACAATTCAAATCAATACTCATAGATATCGTTCATCACGAAAATCACAAATCATATAGAATCTCATTTATTCGATTCGTAGCGATCTTAGTCGCAAATCACTTGCATAACAACATTCATCTTTTATTTTGCATAATCATAATCCGCAAATTTCAATTGCATGCATAATCATCATTTTATACTCCATCACAAATTTCCAAATATCACAACAACTCCCATTCGCTTCAACTTCCAATATTTCATAATTCAAATCAATATTCAAGAGATACTTGTTACCTCATTCATCGTGGTTGAGCGGAGACGAGTTGCGGTGTTGAGCCTTCGACGATTATCCATTAATCAATTTACACAAATCTCAGATTTTTAATTCAACAAGACTCTTGGGTCCAGAGCGGAAAGAACGATGGCTCTGATACCAACTGTAACGACCCGCCCATCTAGGGTATAATAAATGCGGCGATCGTTAACTAGGCGGACTTAAATGCATCAAAGATCATGGGCTAGGGTTCCATTTTAAAAGGGATTTAGCCAAAGCATTTAATGAACAATTGAGTAGAAGAAGAAATAATGCCTTAGCATTGAAATCCAAAAAGACTATCACAATAAATGCTCCAAAATAGCAAAGGTTCCAAAATAGACTCATCTGTTTCATGTTCAAAAATATTCCCACGTACTAAAAGAGTTTATACCCAACCAAAGATCACAAGTTTTCATAATATAGCGGAAGCGATCAAGAGAGAAGTGAGGCTATGTATGGAGACACAACGACACTTTAAGTACCAACAGATCATCTTATTATTTCCTACTCAACACCGCCGCCCGCTCGCCACCGCTCAACCTGCACATAGGGAAAACACATGCAGGGCTGAGTACTTATAATCATACTCAGTGGACTCATTGCCGAAAACAGTTTTATCACAATTATAGTTATCATGCCATTCTCAAGTGTCCATCGGGGTTTTAACTTTAGAAAGACCCGAGGCACCAAAATATTTTCTTTATCAAATATCACGGTCGCGCAACCATTTTTCTCATCGACGTTTACCATATCCTCATTCTACATGACAAGGAATGCGGCCGCAATCCAGGTCACTAGACCGGCCGACCCGTACGCCAGCACTCGGTCTAACATTGGTGTACACTAACCCAAGTAGAGTTTGCGGCTCTACAAGGATCCGAATTCGATTAAATCAATAGTGGCATAGCCACGAGGGATAGGCACGACAAAACAAATCAAGGCATGATAACACATATCTCATTCTCATCAATATCAGTTTAGGACAATGTCCTTATTTTAAAAGAAAGCCCACCTCGTCGGCTTATCTCGAAAGTATTCTCTTCTCCTCGTTTATCACGCTGAGAGCGCGAAGTATCACCTTTAAATTAGGCGTATCACAAATCAGTTTCAATCATTGATTTCAAATCATGCATGTCTCCCATATTTCCCTTTTTCCCATCGATTACTTTCAAAATCATCAATCAAAATCAAAGTATGATTAGCATATCATTTTTATTCAAATAACAACTCCAAATTCACCATTAAATCGTGTCACGCATGAGTGTTCCACACACACAACACACGCACACGAACACCACACTTGTGCACGCCGACCGAGGCGTGCACACACACACACACGGTCACGCACACACACACATCACATGCATCCCAAAATTCATCAATTTATTTCCCCTTCACTCAATCTAAATGCATGTGGAAACAAGAACACCGATTAATCGGTAGAAGAAGAGGAGATCAATAATTAAAGTACCTTTTCCAAAAGAACGAACGGTAGAAACAAGGAATTAGTCTTGATTCTTCAATAATCTCTTGAATTTCACTTGAATTCTTCTCAATTGATGAAGAAATCTTGAAGAAAACTTGAAGAAAACTTGGAGAGAGTGGGAGAGAGATTTTCGAAATTGTTGAGGAGTGGGGCGCCGGTTTTTGGTGTGCTAGGGTTTGATCTCTTTCTCATATTTATAGAGTGCCAATAATAATATCCCAATAATTAAATAAATAAAAGATTTGGGAGAGATATTGGGGAAGTGGCGTTAATTAGTTGAGAAGAATGAGGATTTCGAAATTTATAGGCTATTTAATTAGCCTATAATTAAATTCAAATATTTCACGGAGTAGAATAATATATCACGGAGCAAGAATAAAATAAAAACTCCCCAATTTAATAGGAAAAGTGGCGTGTGATTTTCAATTCTCAAAAAGGGATTTAATAATAAATCCTAATTTAATTAGGATATGGTAAGATCTTCTTAGATTTGGCAAGATATGCTAGGATATTCTAGCATATTTATATTTATTCATGGAATAGAATAAATAAGGGATCAAATAAATAAATAATTCCCTCTTCTCCAATATATGAGATTTTCGAAAATCTCATGGAAAAATCAAAGGTGGAGTTCGAAAATTCCATGTAGGAATTATAGAGTATTTGGACTTTGGATTTAATTTGGATAATTATCCCAAACAAATAATTAAATCCAAGAATAATATTATTTCTTCTCCAATAATCATGATGGCCGAAAATTCCACATGATTTAAGAAATGCTCCTATTATTTTTCTCACTCATCCCTTAGCAAAATAAATAATAATTCCCCCACAATTATATTTCTCCGCATCAAATATTCACATATTCAGATCAATCATCTCTTCACTTCCACTTCTTTTTCTCAACGTATTGACCTTTCAACGGCCACATCATTTTTTCCACATCTTTGACTATTCAATAGCCACGTCAACATTTCAACAAGTTGACTATTCAACTCAATCTCAATTCTCATACGCAATTAGGTCACAAAGACACTATGCAATTAATTACTCATCAAATAATTCACATATCATAGCATTTAAGGCATTTAATGCAAAAATTTTATAACCCGAAAATTAGGGTTTGAAAAAGTGGGGCGTTACAAGACCTCATATTTCAAAGTTAATTAGTTGCTCAGAAGCTCAAGCATAATGCGAAAGACATTGCCTAAACAGGCACGTGAAATTTAAGTCGGCATTTAATTTAGTAGTTTTTTCATTCTTAAATTTTTTTTGTTTAGAAGGAAATTTTCAATGCTAGCCCTTAGTTGATTATTCAACCCCCTCATAATCCTTATACAAGTATATTCACCAAATCAACACACGCCACCTCATACAATTATACAAATGCATGACCTCACAATTACAACTACTACTACTACTACTACAATGTATCTGTGTGTGTGTGTGTGGGAAATCTCTTCAAACCTCCTAACCACACAGCCACCTCTTGACCTCAAAGAAATACACGCCCTCACAAAAACAACTAAAATGTGTCTGTGTGTGTGTGTGTCTCATAAGAGAGAGAGAGAGAGAGAGCCATGTGTATATTTGCATAATTAATACATCAATATAATACACCTCAACATAAGACCACAGTTTCCATGTTAAATTAGACCTTAATTTCTTAACATACTTCCTCTTTAAGTTCCACATTTGAAAAATAAATAGGTACTACTCCATAAACTCATCCTCTATAAATAGCAGGCACTTGAACCTATATCTCCCATCAACTATCCAATATTCACCATACAAACTATCAGTTAAATTAGCCGAATTTTGATACAAGGAACAATGGGAGACAAGAAACCAAAGAGCAGTTCAGTTATGGGTCATCCCATGGCCAATCAAAATGGTAGCAATAGCAAAACTAAGAAAAAAGGTGCAGCAGAGAACATCCTTCAGACAAGTCCAGCTTCATCATCAACAGCACCTTCCATCGACGCCAAAGATAATGATAAAAAAATCTTTGGAAGCACCAACAAGAACAAGAAGAAGTAATTATAGGAGTAATACCCATTTCTTATTACTATTTTCTTCCATATGCATGTTTGGTTTCCATTTGTTTGTGTTTCTTATTTTCACCTCTAATGTAACTTTTATTTCCTATTATTGTACATGTGATTATT
>NW_025952460.1:0-21047 GCF_023119035.1 Salvia hispanica | reverse complement strand
TTAGTACGCATCGGAATGAACACGGTCACATGTATGGAGACATGCACCCATCACCCTTTTGTTTAACAACTGCGTGGGTTTTCTCTTAAAAGGCCCGAGCTTACTAGAATTCTTTGTGGTAAGTTCAGTCGATCTAAGTTAACTGTGTACTTTTGCCATGTCGAACACCAAGTGCCGTGGAGATTGCTGCGCGGTCGCCCCTGCCTTTTTCTCCCGGCCCGGAGGTGGCCACCTCCCACCCGGTCTCCATAACTTTATTGTGACGTGGAAGGTGGCCATGACTGCGGCTGCTTGGTAATACACTAATCCGGTAGGGACACCACCGCTTGGACAGAATTGCAAATTCTTAAATCAAATTTGCATCAAAACTCGGTAAAGCGGTATGAAGTAATCGGAAAACCATGGAGGATTTGAGAAAAGTTTAAGCTTTATTTTTATCTTTTTATCCAAAAAACTTAATTTTAATTAAAAAACAAATAAATTTATAGTATCACATAAATTACACATTTGGAATGTATATTATATATTTGCAATACAAGTATTCTTATTTTGTTAGTACCTAGCAATATATACATGTGGGTGTGAATATAATGATTAAAGCAAAGTTGAATTGTAGTACTGAGTATAGATTAAAGCAAAGTCAAGTTTGGAGAAGAAAAAGTCAAAAGAAAGAAATAAAACTATCCCCAAGAGTATTGAACAGAAGCAATTACCACTAGGCTACCGATGGATTTTATCAATATGTATTTATATAGTATTAAACAACAAACTTTTAGAGTAGTTATGTACATTTGTCCAAATGTGCATATACCTTGTAGTTTGTAGTGAAAGAATATAGATTGAGTTGAAAATTCACCTTGAAAATGTTGTTATTGCTGGGATCGACATCAAGGTGGTAGTCTTGAAGTGTAAGCTACTCTCGGGTTAAGCGAAAAATTTGGTGGTGCATTGCAGGGTTTCTCCTCCAGGCGGTGGCGGCTTCCGACGGCCGCAGCATCAGAGGTCTGCAAGAATAGTGTTTAGGAAGGGTGTGTTCATCACTAAACTGAACATTATGATCAACATATTAAGGACTAAATTCCCTCTTTCTCTCAATGCGTTTCATTATTGAATGTATAGTATATAGTGTTGGATCCCTACCCTCTCACATGGCACTAATTTACTAACAATCACTCAACCAAACATATGGAAACATGTGTCCTAGAACAATAGGCATATTTTAAAACTTGTGCATGATTTTGACATTAGGTAGATTAGAGTAAGCGGTCTTCTTTCTTAGTCCACTATCTTTTTATTATAAAAGTAATGTATAAAAATATGATTAGTTTACTTAACTTTCAACACACTTTCTATTACTTATTCTGTCTATAATTTAGTATGGCTGGCCATGTGGGTTTAAATGTAATGAAAAGTGAGTTGAAAAAGTTAATTGGGATGTCGTCCTACTTTTAAAGTATTAGTTTTATAATAAAATGCAAATATGAATGAGTTAGTGGAATATGGGGTGCATTACAAAAAATGATAAAAAGTGAAGTGTGGAAATATTAGGAGAATGGACAGAAATAGTAAATTGTGTCAAAATTTGGGGGCCAGTGATAGTATATATTTTAACACCCATGCGAATTAAAATGTGATATCTAATGACTGATAGAGTATGGAATAAATAGAATATAGACTGAAAGTGAAATAAAGAGTTAGTGGAATCTTGAATTAAATGCAGTAAAAAGGTAAAGCGTGACAAGTATGGCGACGGACTAAAATGAGAAGCTAGTGAGATTGTGAGATGGAGGGAGAATATAATTCTCATTGTTGCATATTTAATTCTATGTAATTTATTTTAGTAAATTCAGTCTGTGTTAATTTTTTCATAATTTGCATTTTCATTAATTTATCTACTCAACTCTTTGTCCGTAAAAATATTGCGTTTCGCTTTTTAGTTTATGTAAATAAGATAGCATTTATTTTTGATAATTTTTAATATGTAAGCTTATTTTTGTCGCTCTGATAACGTATTAAATGCTTTTTCTTTTCTTTTCTATTTAAATATTTCTGTACTTTTCTTTTCTCTCTTCAAATTCATGCATTAGTCAATCACTTCTGAAAATCACATTGTGGTAAGAAATGTATCATCTTTGCGGACGGAGAGAGTAATTTGGAAATAAGTAATAATATGAAAAATGATAAAAAAAAAATGAAATAAGTTTGACTAATAAAACGAAACTAGTTTATTTATAAATACTACCTCCGTCCACCAAAATTTGTCCATTTTTTCATTTCCGTCGTCCCTAAAATTTGTCCCATTTCACTTTTATCATTTTGTAATGCACTATGCCACCAACTCATCCCTACTAACATTTTATTATAAAACTAATGTATAAAAGTAGAGACCCACAATTCACTAACTTTTTCAACTCACAGACATTACATTTCTTAAAACTCGCACGGGTCAAAGTAGGACAAATTTTGGAATGAGGTAGATATAAATTATACTCCTATATATATAAAGGCTGATTTTGAAGGCACTGTTGATAATGCCCACCTTCTTGTCAATTGCATATAAATTAGCCACGTTAGCAGAAATATATCTCCAGACGTGCACTATTTTTGCACCATTCATAAAGCATATTCTAGTAATGAGTATTGTTTTAAATATGGAGTATATTAGTTAAATGAATCTAAATAATACATTAGCAACCAAATCCTCCATGTGCACTGTATCCTCACTCACCAAACTTCCACAATAATGAATCATGTAAATTTTTTTAACTCTGTCCCTCTGAAACTAATTATAATATCCCTGCAGACTAAATGACTCATGTCCTTATAATATAGACTGCACCTGTAATTCAGATTTACTCCTAGTTTATCAAGATTTTTTTAATGTCATGTATTGTTGATCCCATATAGTGTAGGATCTCTTTTTGCATTCTTCATATGTCGAAGCTTTAATTTGTTCTCATCTCATCCAGTTTGCCGGAGTTCAGTTGTCAACGTTACCGCTACATATGAAACAAAGCAGGGACAGATCCATATTAGACTCACTAAGGGGCAAATGTTCCACCTCAAAAATATTATTTATACTATTTTGATTATAAATTTAAAATTTTTAAAAATATCTCATATATATGCCCCTTCTCTAATCCCTATATATGCCCCTTTCTAATCTTTAAAATATCTTCATGTGTATTTTTGCTTCATCATATAGAAATTTCTTCAGTCCTAAACAAAGCTATTTTTATCTTTGGAAAAGGACACGTCAAATTCGAGAGCACACGTGACTTATCTTGTCTTGCCAAAAGGAAATTTCCTCAAATCCTATAACGTATGGTTTAGAGTTTTTTTTTTTTATTATTTTCAATTAGTTTCAGATTAATTATTTCTGTACAATTTTTTCCTTGATTACTTTTATTTCCATTGTTTGTAGTATTACGTATTTATCTTGTACCTAGTTTCATAACATATAGTACTACAAGTTGTTCGATCTTGCAAGATCAGATCTTATATTAAATACGTAGTGTGTTTGATTCATAAGAATGAATCTCATAACTCAATCCAAGATGATACTCTGAGATAATTAGTTATGGCAACCTCCCCCAACTAAAATATTTCTCAAAACTTGATCCTAGATTATATTTTAGTATTATTTTATTTAGCAAACCGAACCCCACTTAAGCCTAATATCTTTAAATTTATAGTAACTATTCAATATTATAATGTTTTCACAAAAGTTTAAACGGGACAACGTTCCACTAGTGAGACTATATTCCAGAACTAAAAATATATATATATCGACAAAGAATTAGTCCGAATCTCTCAATTATAGTGTGCTAATCTTGAGAATTAGTCCCACAACCATTTTTACTAAAAATTCTAAATCTTATAAATTAGAACAAATAATTCAACGATGTAAAGAATTAATCCATACTAGACATATAAATATATAGAAATGTGTTGGGATCAGTGGCACATATCCGAACTCCACATTAATATGATATTGTCGCTCGAGTAAAGAGTCGTGGTTTTGCTCTTGGGATACTCCCCAAAAAGCCTCATACTAATGGAGTTGGGGTAGTCCATTTATATGCTTGAACTCTTGTTCATTCTCCTATGTGGGATATTGCTTGCCCTCACATAATGTAATCAAATACAAACTCTAAATATTAGACAATCTCCAAACTATGATCCAGTTAAAAAATGTCACGATTATAAAATAACAACAACATAAAAATATCAACACAAAGTCAACAGTTGACACCGTATTGACATTGGTTGACATCAAAATCTTGATAATTTACATCGCTGTTACATGTGTTGACGCGTATCTGAATCGCGTTTAAAAATTTAAAGTTTCAGACAATATATATGTAAGCAGCATAATGGGTATAATTAATTTATTATCCTTCAGCAAGAGACTGGCCCTTCACCGAGAGGTCCCTCTCTCCCATACGGAGGACCTTTGGTGGTCCTCATCATCACTAAGAGGTCCGCTTCTGGAGATGGACCGGAGCAGTATTGGGTAAATATCCTATAGGGTAATACCCTACAAAGTACCCTCTAGATACGTATTCTATAGGGTATTTACCGGTAAATACACAAGCTAAAATTATTTGGTTTTATTCCTGAACTATAATTAGGCTTTATTTGATAACTACCACCAAACATACACTATTGGATCCAAAGATATAATGGGGTCTCTAATAGTGTCATGTTTAATTAATTCTCCGCTCCTCAAAATATTGTCCAAGCTATTAGACACAAGTTTTAAGAAATGTTAGAAAGTGAGTTGAAAATTAGTAGAATTAGAGCCCCACATTTATATATTAGTTTTATAATAAAATGTGAGTGAAAGAGTTAGTGAAAAGTGCACATTTACTAAAAATAAAAAATAAGCAAAGTGGTGAACTTTTCACTAAGGACCAAAATGGTAAAATTGGACAATATTTCACGCAGGAGTAGGAGGGAGTAGAATTTAACTACTCCCAGCTTAATCAATTTTCTTGATTCTTATGATGGTATGTCAACACAATTGTGTTGACATTGTACATATATTATATTGACATGTAAATATCAATGTATGGACTTTCTGTTATTTATTTATTAATTTTTTTATTTTATGTTTGATCATGTTTTATATACCAAACTAAAACAAAATACTTATCAGACGTTGGTTGAATGATATGTACCATTTGTTGTAACAGATCTAACTATATTTGCTCTACAATAAGTCGGGTGTTCCTGTAGAAAAATTGAGTAAAATAATATGATGAGTTGATCTTTTTTTTGGGCCCCAATGATGGGGACTTAGCAACATAAGATGGGTTAATTCTTCTTTGTTCTAGTTTGGGTTTAAAGCATTTCATTTTAATGAAGAAGAATAAATTTTTTCCCTTAGGAGGACGAAAAGGAGGTTTTATAAGAAAAACGAATCTTTTGCCTTTTACTTAATGGCGAAAGGGTTATGCTTTCAAGTAAAAACCCATAAAATTGGGTTTTGGAGGACGAAAAAGTTATGCGTTTTATTTAGTAATAAGCATTGGGGTTTTTTAGTGACGAAAACCGGCGCTTTCATTAGTGACGATAAGTTTGGGGGCCCCTTGCTTTTTAAAACCCCGGGAAATGTAAACACATTTGACAGAAATGAAAGGGCAGGAAAGCCCGGATTTTCCATCTTCTCCCCAAAATTGTCCATGTTTTCCGCAATTTAAACATATTTAAATTTGTTCTTCAATTTGGCTACATTTATCATTATTCTGTTTATTTTGCTCACTTTGTTAGTTTTACCCAATTTATTAAAAATTGGGGCTTATAAAAAAAAATGCCCCTCATTGTTGTTTTTGAAAATGTTTGTGATGAAACATGCAAGTATTTGGAGTTTGTATGGGGTGGAGGGGTTTCAACTACCACATAGGGTATGATGATCCACTGCGGGGAGCTCCATCGTATTAAATTCGTGTTTTTCTATTCCGAATTGGTAGCAATGATATGGGCGATGAGAGTAGAGGGGAACCCAACACACTATGAAATTGTGGAGACAATGTAGGGGTGTTTGCTTCCGGGAGAATACATTTTCTCTGATTTGCAATGATGAAAGTGTTTTATGTTCAAAATGCTCAAAATTCAAGGGGTTATTGAATTATTTGTTGAGTATTCCCCCGTTGAAGTTCAAAACCAGAGTTGTTGATTTTGAGTGGATCATCTCGAGGTAATTTTGAGCCCGAATGGTATGATCATCTCGCGGGGTGAAATATTTAATTTGATCAAAAAGAATGAGCAAGAGAGATGATGTAGATGCGTTGATGTTAGTGGTGGATTGAATGATGAGGTAGATGTAGCAGAGTTTTTTAATACCAAAAATATTCGAATCGACCCAACCCCGATTTGATGGTGATGGTTCTTCCGATGATGGTGAGGTTCTTCGATGATGGTAATCCCATGAAAACCCCTTTGTCGGAAAAACCCATTTCCAATACAACATGAGGGTTGAAATTTTTCAAATTACCAAGTCGCCCTTTTCCGGAGTATCCGATGATGGTGTTGAAAATGAACACAACAATTTGTAGGGGATGAGAATGACCCGCACGATGTGTTGGGAAAAAAATTTTGATTCGGTCTGAAGACCTTAACTATGTGGAGTTTGTATGTAAAAAAATTTAAGGTCCGAGAAAAATTAAAAAGGGGATGCCGTATAAAATTTCCCCGGGAACGAAAAGAAAGAGGGATCATCACCACCACCCAAAAGCGGGAATGTGGGATTTTTCAACTAAAGGGCGATGACGATATGTGGGAAGTTAGAAAGTGGGGGGGGCAAGGGGAATATGTGTACCCACGTGCAAAAGAGATCATGCTAACTTCTCATCGAAATGATTGCTCGTTTTAATCATGTGCGACAATGTCCCGATTTCAAGGTTTTCCCAATAATAGTTTCAAACATATTTGGTGTGTCAATCGTTTAAAAGAAGGCATGGTATGCAAAGAGAAAGGCTATAGAGTTTGTATATGGTGGGGGGAAATCATTTAGGCAAGCTACATGTTTGAACTCCAAAAGAACCGGGCCAAATTTTTTAGGGAAGACAATGAGCATTGAGTCGAGATAAAAGTGTTTAACTATGTTTTTTTGGGGTTTTAGCCGCAAAAATGCTTTTCCAAGGTGACCGGTTTAACAAAGAGGGGTCACTCTCCGGGAAGATTTAAAGGTAAGTTGCGTTGCTTTTTTTTGCTAAAAAGACATGTTCCTAGATATGTTGTGGTGGATGAAGAAACAATGACGCTCGTTTTTGATCATGTGAACTCAGTGGTGAAAACGAGGAATGTGATTATTCGAAGCATAAAGGAATCTTCAAAGAATTGAAACCGAATATGACAAGAGCCCCGCAAACACCCCAAATTTTGTTGGGGCCATGTGAGGGCAAATGTGTTTTAAAAAGCAAAGGGCCCCACTTGAAGGCCATGATCCGGGAAATGGGGTCAAAACGTAAATTTGATGAAGGTCGAGACTATCCGAGGCCCCTGGGGCGATGCGAATGCTTGATGATTACAAAAAAATGTTGGTCACTATCAGATGACACTTCGGGGGGGGCCAACAAACATGTCGGAGGCCAACTGGGCCCAAAATATACCCCAAACCGAAATACCGACACCGACCCAAAAAAACCAAAAAGAATTTTTGATACAATTTCGGAAGGTACCCACACAAATTTAAAGGAATTTGGAGGATTTTGATATACCAGGTATACCGACCATACCGCATCATACCGCCATGTATATACCCCAAAATTACTATATCGAATTTTGGGGATAAAAACCCTTAAAATTATATAATTTAATATATTTATTATTTATAAAATTATACAAATTTATATTATCAAAATTACACCAGCCACGACCATCAATGATTCAATATTCATTATCCCTAATTCTAAATCACAATTTTCCAACCCCCCCGCACCACCCCCTACCACCACTCCGCCGCACCACTCCGTCACCACCACTCACCCCACCACTTTACCACCCCGGCCCAACAATTCACTCCACCACCGTTCACCGCACCATTCACCCACCCTCGGGCCCCCCCGCAGACCCACCACGTGGGCCCCGATTTTCTCCCTTTTTTGATAATATTGGGAAGAATAGATAATTGGTTGGAATTTAATTTTTTTCCTTTTTTCCCAATTTTGTCTAATTCATTGGGTATTTGGGTTGTTTGTTCGGATTTAGGAATAATTAATGGGGTGAAGGTATGTTTTTCTTTTTCCTATAATATTGTGCAAAATTTCTCCTTTTTTACTTGATTTAATTTCTTCATTTAAAAATTTATTGAATGGAAGAAAAAAAAACTTTTTTTTTTGTGTGATATTCCAACATGGTCTAAGACCCGGTTTTCAAAAATCTTCCAAAACCCAAAAAAGTACAGGAAAATTTAAAAAATAAAGGTTATTTTCAATATTTTATACATCAAAAAGATCATTTATGGAACCCGATATCGCAACACGGTACCCATACCAAATGTCGGGAATAAAATTTTGTTGATATACAAATTTTCATACAATTTTTATACCAAGAATTTGGTAAGGTAATTTTTTTCATACCGCATGACGGGCGGATGAGATTTTTTTGGGATACCGACGGGAAAATGCTACAACAACGTTTGGGGTGTTAGAGAGTTGCCAATTGAGCTTTGGTTTATTTGACATTTTGGGGAGGGAAATGGGGGGGCAGTAAAAAAAAGAACAACCGGGTGGGTTTAAACCCCCGGGGGGTGGGGCATGCTTTTGGGAAAGACTAAAAGGGGGAAAAATTTTTACGAGTTACCCAGAAAAGTATCATGCCCGAACTCGAGGAAGAATAGAAAATGGATTTCAAAGGGCAAAAATTAAAAAAGTCGGGTTTTCCGGAGTCGAGGGTTAGTTGTGGTAAGTGGAGGTGGAAAATTCCTTGTTCACATTTTTGTCGAGTTTTTTGAGCCGGAGGTCCGTCATGATTGACCTTATAGATAAGTCCTACTCCCCCGGGTACATGGAGATCCGGTACTATGGTGAAAATTCTTTGATGCCCCGGGCACAAAAAGATTATTGGGTTGAACCTCCATGGAAATTATCCCCCGGTTGATTCTAAAAAACCCTTGGCCCGGAATTGAAGAAGGAGGATCGTAATCAAATGGATGTGCGAGGAAGATGAACCGGGGCTCCCCCCCGTTTGCGAAATTGGGGGGAAAGGGGGGCAGGGCCAAAAAAATTCCCCGGGGACGGTTTTCCCCCGGTAATTTCGTGGTATATATTTCCTTGTTTTGGCATTGATTGGTTGTGCATTTAAAATTTATTATTTTTTTTATTGACTATTTTTGTTGTTTTCAGAGGTGGGAAAAGGAAACCAAGGATTTTAAAATATCGTTGATGTTTGTTTTTTTTTCTTGGCCCTTTGGTGGATCTTTTGGACGGTTTTTATGTTTATTTATCAAAATTTTGTGGTAGATTTTGGGTTGACACTTATTATATTGACTTTTTTTGGGCGGTTTATTATGTGAGATGAATATTGTTGTCTTTTTTTTTTATCAGTGGAATGATTATTTGACAATCGATACTTTGAAATTGTAATTTTGTAAAAAATTTCCGGGTTTCCCGAAAATTCAAATTAAAACATATAAGTTCACACTAAAGATAAAAAATGAACCCCCTATCAAACACCTATTTCCCCAAAAAACGTGAATTTTGTTGGACTTTCCCTTTTTTCTTCCTTGTTAAAAACCCCCCTCAATACATTATGCATAGCCCCCCAATCTTACTTGATGAACTCTTCCTTGTTGGTCGGGGCGACCCCTCGGTGGGTGGTCGAAAATTTCTTCACATCCCCTTCATCCTTTCCCCACCCTTTCTTCCCTCCCCCCTCCCCTCTTGGTCCTCGCCTTCTTCCCCAAACCCGGGAACCCCGAATTGATAGTGGGAAGTATGGATCCGTCTGCTACCCGGCCATTGTAGCCCCACCCCCAAAAGGTAGTCACTGATGATCGTGATCCCATTGCAGTGCTCGTGGCTTTTTTTGTGACCCTTGGAAAACCGCCCAAACCCGGGGATTTTTTGGATCTTGGGATGGTCCGTATACTCGAGAACGGCTGCCGACAATCTTGTCGTGTCCCCCCGTGTCCTCGTCCGAACACCGACAATCCATGACGAAGAGAAGTTGGTGGGCGTGGCGGCGTGGCCCTTTTTGGTTTTGCTTGGATACTCCATCACATCGGGTGTGGTTCGTCGCACGAAGGGCCTGGGTAGAATTTCTGGATCTCCCGAAAGGGGGGTTCGTTTGGTGTTGGGAGGTCAAATGCCCTACCCCAAAGGGCCCCAAACCTAAAATAATACAAATATAGAATCATTATTATCAATCTATCAATCAACCCTATACAAACAAAAACTAAATAAAATTTTATATAAAAAAAACATAACTTTTTTTTCAACTTCAGCGAAAGGATTCGTTCACCCCAAAGCGGGTTTTTTGCGTCCCGGGGTTGAACTAGGTACGAAAAAGTGATCTATTGTACCAACCCCCTATAGCCGGGATGAGGGGAACCTTCCATGGGCCCCCGTTGCATGGTAAAAAGTTGATTGGGACTGTCGTGTCTCAAATCCCTTTTATCTATGTAGAATTTATGTATCTTTCCCCCTCCCCCAAAACCCTTTCCCCGGGGTGACTTTTAGACAAATGTCCCCATCCCCAAACATCACGATACTCGGGGGGGAAAACCTTGGTAGCCCCGGGTTTAAAATTTTCAAACTTTGTCCCCCTGTGTGCCTTGGGCAAATGACCAACACACCAAGTAAGTGTCGCCGAAGGAAACGGTGAATAAACGGTTCGGGCGGGGATCAAACGTATACGGTAACACAAACTACAAAAAAATAATATAAATATCAAAATTAATTTCATAGTTCGGGGGAAAAAAGTAAATTCATTAACTAACCCAAAAAAAATAAATTTCACCCGGGGGCGAATCGGGAAAAAAGCCCCAAAACACGATAATGAGCTCGGGAAAATCGGGGGGCATTTCCAAATTTGGTCTTTTTGGGGCCACCATACAAAACATTTATGTCAAAAGTTAACGAGAGAAACATAGTTAAGTGAGTTAATGTAAAAAATACATTACTTGGCTCCCCGGGTAAATTTTTCGGGGTGTCATAAAGGGGTTCAAAAGGGTGACCTCAATGTGGGCATTAACCCAAGCCCTAAAAAAAAACCCCAAAGGGCCACCCCCATCCCAAAATGCTATGAAAGCCTCGCTAAATAATGATACAGAAAGAAGGGGGCCCCCTTTTGATACTAAACACGTAAAGGCATCGTCGAAACGAAACCACTAAAGGGGCCGCACCTTTTTGGTGTCCCGGTTTTAAAAAGACCCCAACAAGATCGGGAAAGAATGGCCATTTGCATGTATACATAATCATACGGCCCCTCTTCCAAAGGTATCGTGTTTGGTGGATAAGAGATGTCATTAACAAAGCCAAACCCCCCGTTTTTATTTTCTCGTCGGGTATCCATCCTAACATATCTCGACACTTTTCAGAACCCCATCGTCTTCCGATAGGGGTCCAGTCGGGGAAAAACGGCCGTCGGCTCTCAAGCCCCAAAACTTTGCACATCTGTGGGGTTTCTTAACCTCCGGTGGTAGGTGGAAAACGGTGTTCGGGCCTCCGGGCGCTCGTCAAAAAGGTGATAAACTGTTTTTCTATCCCCAGGGGCCTTCCACATTCCAACAAGCCGAAAAACCCCTACATCAAACCAAAGTTTCACGGGGTTGGATGTATTTGCCTTTTCCCAGACCTTACTTTCCCTCCAAACGAACTCTAAACACATTTGATGTCCAATTCCCAAACAAGGAAATTTTAAATGTGTTCGGTTTGATGAAAAAAGTAATGATGGATCCTCGGGTCCATCTGTCTTTTCTTGGGAAATTGAAGATGCCAAAACGCTTCAAAATAATAGCCCCTTTAAACAACATTCCAACATAATCATAAACTCTAAACTCAAATTTAATCAAAATTCCGAACATTCTTAAGGGTTTAAAATAATCACCCAAATTAATCAACATTTTTTAATCCAAAAATCCCAAAAAATTGCAACCCTGGCCCGAAAAACACACTTAAAATTCCCAAATTTAAAATTTTTTCTTCAACTTCAACAATCCAACTTCATTAAAAAAATTTAATCAACTTCCCCAATTATATACATGTGAAACACCCCCAATAGGCAACAAAAAAAACAAAAATCTTGGGAAAATTTCATCAATTTCATCCTAAACCCTAACTTTGTTAAATTAGGAAAACATCAAATTAAGCAATAAGGGATAAATGTACCCAAATTGAAGAAAAATCCCGAAATGTTTGAAATTGCAAAAGATGGACAATTGCCCGGAAGAGGAAAATCGCGATTTTGGGGCCCCGCTCATTTTTTTTGGAAAGGGGCCCGGGGGTTTAAATGGGCGGAAGGCCAAACATAAGTTCATTACCCGAAACACCAAACCCGTTGATTGTCATCATAACATAATGAGAGGCCCACTTTCGTTAAAAAACTGGGGGTCTTTTGAGTGATTGTTCGATTGAAGCCCCCTTGTGGAAAATTTCCCTTCTTTCTTCATATCGGACATCTCTAGTCTTGGTATATGATACCCGGTTGATCATTCATGTAGTTTATATATGATCCATGGACCATTTTGATGCTCACCCCTTCACAAATTTTCCCAAAAATTAGCATCATGTGTGACCCCGAATCTCTTTGGGAAAAAAAATTAAAAAGTTCACTACCGGGCCCCCCATTGCCCAAAAAGGGGAATTGGGGCGGATGAAATTGTTGGATATATCCAAATTGGGTAGCAGGCCCAAAAGGGGAAAAAGGGGATAACCCACAAAACCCCGGCTCCCCTTTTCCATGGCAAATATTTTTTTTGGGAAAATTATCGAGGCAAACCATTTTGCTTCCACTAGAAAGCATCACACAAATTTCCCACTACATTGAGAAATTGTATAAGAAAAATAGAATAAAGATTTAAATTTCTCTTTGAGTTAAAAAACGCTTTGTTTAAGAGAGTTTATAGGATTGTATCCATGCTTTCAAAATGGTGCACCCAATCGTTTTGGTATAAAAGGGGCCTTTAACACGCTTCTTTAGCCGGAATATTCATGCAATAGTCCCATCTCCAAAAATTTTAATTAAATCATGGGGGAAATTTACATTTTCCAATTTTCTTATGTGTAAAATTGTTGTCTTACATTTAATAAGAAAGGGGGATACATGAATAAAGAAAAAGAGAATAAGCTTAGAATATCAAATTTGATTTCATTAAATTTGGGCCCGATCATTCAAAGTTAAAGGGTTCCCACCTCAACCCTTTAAAGGAAGCTTAAAACATATGTTTGGAACATATCCCCAAATTTCGAACAAAAAAACAAAAGAAAAAGATGGGGGTGATGATGCTCTTGAGTTAGCTCTTACCCAAATTGGTTCTTTCTTTCATCGAATATCTTTCCATTGGGAATGATTTTCCCACGTTTCAAAAGAATCGCGGGTTCCAAGGTTCCCCTCCTGGCAAGATTATCATTTAGCAACACGGGTTAACACCCCCCCAATTAAAGGGAGGGGGGGCAAACGGGCTTGTTGGGCCTGCGAGTTGGTGACTCGAGGTTTTGTTAGAATTTTCGCAGGGTCGGGGAGGAAATTTTTGGAAGGTCTAGGATTAGGGAACCTTATTCGAACAAAATGAAGATCAAGTTCAATGTGTTTGGCCCGAATGAAGGGTTGATGCCAATGTATGGTGTTAAATTATCAATCCAAAAAAAGGGGGGAAAGCAGGATGTCGCCCCTGGATAGAATGGAATCCAAGTGATTTCGAAACAAGAAGAAAGGCCATTTTCCCGCCTCGGTGCTGGCCCTCGATACTACTTTTTTTTAGCCCCCCAAAATTGGGTTGTCACCATAGAACACAGGTTTGAGGGGGCGTCATCAACGTCGGGGGCCCCAATCGGGAATCGAAAAAACCAAAAGAGTGGAGAAGAAGCTTATGAATCCTAAATCACCAACTAGATAGCGAAGGACCCGCGCACTTTCCAATGGTGGCCCCAAAGGACAAGACATGACGAAAACTTTGTTGACGGAGTCTCTCGGCCTGAATGGTAGCGTTTTAAGAGCCCCAACAACCAGATATTTTCCATCATTTGTTGGTTCCCTTCAAATTTGCTCCTTAACAAACCATAGGGGGGGAAAATTTCCCCTTTTCCATCTTCACCTTTAGAATCTCCTTGATATAGGAAGCTTGAGATAAGTGAAGGCCCGAGAGGTTTAGATACTTCAATCCCCGGAAAATTTTTAAACCCTTTCCCCAAGATCTTTGAGAGCAAATTGGTTATGAAGTTGGTTGATCGCCCAATCCCCCGGGGGGAATTTCCAGAATAAGCATATCGTCCACTACAACAAATAGATAGTTTGGTTTTTAGTTGGGAAGAACAAAGAGTTATCCCTTGGGTGAATAAAACCAAGATTCAAAGCTTAACGAAGGTGATAAACCAAGCTCCATGCCCCGAGCCATATTGGGTTTAGAAAGTTTGCAAACCATACCGGGGCACCCCCAAATCCAGGGGGATGCATATATATTTCCTCTTTGGATCCTTTCAAAAATGCGTTGTTAACATCAAGATGGCGTATAAACCCCCATAAACCCCATGCTCAACATGATTCGTATAGTGTAGGGCCCTCGGGGGAAAAATTTCAAAAATCAAAGCCCTTTTGAGAAAACCTTTGGGGAAACCCAACCTAGCTTTTACTTTGCCCGATCCCCTAAAATTTTTTAATCCAAAAAACCGGCTAATGAGATTCTTTCCGGGGGGAAGAAAGTGAGGCCCCCGCTTATTTTCAATAAAGCAAGAAACTCATCAGTCATAGCACTCTCGGGGAAAAGCAATTCAAAAAGGTGAATGAGGGATGATTGATGGGGCTCATGGGGGGATGGAGGGGGAGAAGGGGTTTTGGGGGGAGGCAGGGTTTTTAGATGTCTCGGAGCCCGGTTACCATATGGTGTTGTCCGGGGCGGGGGGGGGGGGGAAAGGGAGGTGAATGGGGGAATAGGAATGGCGGGGGAAAATGAATATTGGGGGGAGGATTTCGCAGAGGAAAGGGGTTCGTGATCAAAAGGGAAAAAGGGGGTGTTGATGATTAGAGTGGAATTTAGAATTTTGATTATTGTAACATCATCGGTAAATAGGAAGAGAAGAGGGATAAGAAACGATTGAGGAATCTAGGACGATCGGGGGGTGTAGGGGGGAAGTGAGAGGAACTTGGGGATATGTGAAAAGACCGAGAAGGCGGGGATAGAAAGAGGAAAAAGGATTCATCAAAAACTAAATCCCTTGTAATTATGACTTTTCCATTACCTAAAAATGCTTTTTAACCCTTTTTGAGATGAGTATAACCTATGAAGGTGGCGGCGACCAAACCAGTTTGGATTGTTGAGAGGTTGGGGGGGGATAAAATAAACCCCAAAGTTTTTATCATGATAGTTGGCATGATTTGTAGAGCCATATGGTGAGGAGCTTTATGATGGGGAGGAACATTTATGAGATAAACGGGGTTGCAAAAGAATCATCCCAAATAGGAAGGAAACCGGGGATCGAGGAGGCAAAAACCCTCTCAACAATTGTTTCTTCCCTTTTCCCCCCCGTTCTTGGGGGTGTGGGGCAAGAAACACGATGATGAATACCTTCTTGAGTGAAAAAGAATAAGGCCCCTATATTCTCCACCCCCCCACTTTGAAGTGATTTTATTTTTTTAACAAAAGAGTTTCCCAAAAGATTTGAAATGTTTTAAACAGGAAGCTCGTCCTTAGTTTTTAGGAGATAGAACCAAGTGAAACGACTAAATTGATCAACAAAATTGACATAATATTAAAGCCTAATATCAAAATTGACAAAATTGATCTTGCCCCAAGTAATGGATTCGGTGCGGAAACCCCGGCTCCTTCAATCATTTTAGGAGGTATGACTTGATCCCCCATAAATTGATAAAAACATAACCCTAATGGTGGTCATGATTTATTGTTTCAAAGAAAATTGGTGCCATTGAGCTTTAAAAGCTTTGGATGGCTTTGAGTAAGAAAGGGAAAGTGGTAAAAAGCCCCCCCTTCCTTATGTTTGAAAAGTTCCGCCCGCCTTTTTGTAGAAAGCGATCAAAGAAAGAAAAGAAAAAGGCTGAGAACCTAGGATTAACTAGGGTCGATACCATAATAAGCGGGGATACATGAATAAAGTACAAAGAGAAGCTGTTAGAATATCAATATTTGATTTCATTGAATTTGATTATTTATGAAGTTCGGGGGAAAACACCCCAAACATACATATATAGTGAAGCTTTGAACATACTAGAATATGGACACATATTGGGCAATGTTTAAGCAACAAACAAAGAGAACAAAGATCGGCCTGATGGGGTCTCTTGAGAGCTCTTATCCAAATTGGTTCTTTCTTTCATCGAATGTCTTTCCAGCGAATGATTTTGCCAGTTTTTTAGAATCGGGGGTGGCTTCCCATGGTTTATCCTCCCGCAAGATTATCATTTAGCATACACGGTTAAACATATGAACTGCTTCTTTAAAAAGAATCAATTCATCTAAGGTGCCATAAAGATCAAAAAAATTCAAATCAAATAAATAAAAGCAAAAGGGTTTGGAGAGGTAGCCTCTGTGAAGATAGGCTGATATCATCAATCAGCATTGCCATGGACCATGTGTACCATTTACTTGGCTCATTTCTTGCCAGCTTTAGCTCTCTTGTCAACCCCAAATCTTTCCACCACCTGTAATTCATTTTAAAAATTATATATACAAATCCATTCTTACCATGGAGCATAATGAATCCATTTGCTTACATGGAAAGTTGTTGTAGTTCATCTCTATGGACATATTTTCCCCAGAGAAAATCCATTTCCGACAGCTGTGTTAACGTTGTTATCCATTTATCGTTGCCTATAACATCTCTTTGGAAGTTCAATCTTGCAATGCTTTTGTGGAAAGGGTGCCTAAATCTCATCTTCACAACATTAGAACTGGTGTAATTAGCAGCTAAGATATATGCAGTAGTTGGCTGCTAAAATGTTGTGCTTCGTTGAGTATGTTTTCTCCTTCAAAACTCAAATGTGTAGCTTCGCATAATTCATGCAATCCCCAAACATCTTGCTTTAGTTCATCTCTGAACTTCCCATCCTGACCCTTGAAATTGTTGAACACATCTGTAAAAAAATGTTGAATGTAATGAAGTACAATTATTGGTTTTAATGAGGTGGTGGGCATGTTTGTTTGTTCTGTTGGTTTTCTATAGCTTTCGGTGGTTGCGTTTGTTAGGTGTTTGTCTGTATCAAATAAAAATAGCATCAACATTGGAGAGGGAATAAACCTGCAGATACATGGTGTCCTCTTTGTCTCAACAGTCGAAATGAAAGAGAAACTTGATGAAGCGATGAATGAAATCCACAAAAATTAACATCTCCTAATTTCAAATAATGCTTCTGCACAATTGCATCAATCTCCTTCCGGTAATGACCGGCCAGCCTACCTTTGGATCGTGTATCATGTTCTCCGTCGGATCATCTCCGTCGCCCTTAGCTTCTAAATCTCTCATCTTCTCCAATTTCTCTTCGTATTCACCTACAAATAGCCCTACACAATAAAGTTGTAATACTACATGTCCACATGTTGAGACCAAATGGGCTTAAAGAAAGTAAAAACAAATTTGTGTTAGTTAACAACAGTATAACAGATGCATGTGATTAATCAATCACTAATGTTAGATGTATCTTAAATTTTTTAACATATAAAAATGTAACAAACTTTATTATACATCTTTTGACATCACATAAACATGTCATTAATTACTCGAGTTACTAGCTAGTCAAAGGGGTGGGAGGATCGGTCTGCCGATCCCATCGTGAATCCAATAGTTTCATCAGAATCGAGATTCAGAGCTGCTGTCGAACCCACGGAAGTTCCGCTCAGATCTCATAGGCCACGAGGCTGGGAGACGTGAGATGGGTAGAGATACTCGATCATATTTGCAATTTTTTCAGATTTGAATTGCAGCAGAAATGAAGTAAATATGAAGTTTTAGGATGGGGAGTTAGCTGACAATAATAGGATCAAAATGCAAAAGTCTATTATTTGACTCATTAGCCCATTTATTAAGCCTCTATTATTAATTCCATCTTTCTCTTAATGATGTGACATTTTAGTCCCTCACTTTCTATTATAGGAAATATTTTTATTTCTAAAGAGGTGAATCTAATTTTTCACTTACAATATTTTAATAAAAAAATATTCTCTCAGTCCCACATAATTTGATCGATTTCATTTTATATCCCATAATTTGACACATTCACTTTTACTATTTTGGTATTGGATCACATATTATTAACTCATTATACTCACATTTTATTATAAATTATAAAACTAATAGTAATTTAAAAGTTGGACCATCCCACCAACTTTTCATCATTTCCATTAAATTTTAAAATCATCGCCTAGTCAAAGTGTCTCAAATTATGTGGGACTGAGGAGTACTAATTTTTCACTAACAATATTTCAATAAAAAATACTATTTTTCACGACAATATTACAATAACCTCTTTTTTATTTCTCTTATTTTATCGATTGTACATTAAAATTTATTTTTCTATAAAAATTTATATTTATAAAGATAAAGGGTAATGCCTATAGACATTCAATATTGAAGTTTTATAATAAAAAACATATTCGCTCAGTCCGCTAAGATACACATTTTCCTTTTTAGTTTGTCCAACTAGATGACATATTTCTTTTTTATAAATTTTCTCTCTCGATTAATACATCAACACTTTTCTCATCTTATTAAAATATTCATCTTTCTTTCTCTCTATTTTAATACTTACACCCACCTTTTCTCACTCTAATTAAACACTTTAACCAACAATCCTAAAACCCGAGTGCCGCCAAGAAATGTGTCATCTTAACCGGACGGAGGGAGTAGTATTTAATAATAATAATAATAATAATAATAATAATAATAATAATAATAATAATGATAATAATGATAATAATAATAATAATAATAATAATAATAATAATAATAATAATAATATTAATAATATTTATACATCGACATATAAAACCATATAGTTAAACCATAACTTGAACAATAAAAATGATAAAAACCAAAAATCACGCTCTACTAACTTTTTTACCCATTTTCCATTTTCATTATATTTCTTAAAACTTCGTCAAGTAAACTTAGAATACTTAATCTTGAACAAGAGGAGTATTAAATTATTTGTATGATCTTTTTCTTAATATTTAAAGATATGGATATTCTTAGAAATGAACTATTGTGCATAATAAAAGAAAAAGGTTGAGAGATGGAGATAGAATAAAGTAAAAGAATTAAGTAAGAGAAAGAAATTTTTGTAACAAAAGCGATCAACTATAGTGAGATAACCCAAAATAGACGCGATACGTGGGGACGGGGGGAGTATCATTTTTTTAAAAAGTGTTTCAAAATGAAACACACCTACCACAGTGGGACGAGTGAAAGTATAAATTATATATACAGTATATTTTATACAAGTAATAATAATTTAATTATTATACTCTCTATGTCCTAAAAATAGAAAGCTCTTTCCTTTTGGTCCGTCTCCTAAAAATAGAAACTACTACTCTAGAAAATTTTTTCCTCTAATGAGGTCGGATCCTTTTTTGACTAATACACTTTTTTTACTATATCTCTATTACTTTGTTAATTTTGCATTAAAGCTCGCTCGTTTCAAAAAATGTTATTTTTCCCCACGGAGAAAGTATATTGTGAACTCATCGTTAAGATGTGTCAATGGCTAGACATATTGGCTATAGTGAAAGAATAGAGATGGAGTAGAATCATCACCTTGAAAATGTCGTCGTTGTTGGGATCATCAAAGTGGTAAAATAGAAGCTCCTCTTGGGGTAAACCTGCATTGCATGGAGGATCTCCTCCTAATAGTGGCGGATGCCGACTGCCGCTGCGTCGGAGATCTGCGAAATTGGTATTCAGAGAATGGTGTTTTCATCAACAAACTACACATTTTAATAAACCTAATTAAGGACTTGCGTTACATTCTTATTGAATGTGTTTGTTGTTAGTTCTTGGTCATATATATCCTCTCAACATACTATTTAAATTTTGTGTCCTAATATGTTAGGCAATATGCATGTTTTTACCTAATGGACCCGATTATATTTTATTTCTGTTAAAATTAAATTTTACTGTTAAGGTGAAAATTGATTAATCAAAAAATGATTGAAAGTACTACTCCCCTTCCCATAAAGTTATATTCCCAAAATTTTGAAATGGATGATTTTTTTAAAAATTGGTAAAATAAGAGATATGGAAATAAAAATAGTAAAGTAAGAGAAAAAAAAGTGAAATTAGTGTTAGTGGATTAGGGGTCTATTTTCTAATATGGAGAGTTTTTATTTTTAGAAAATGGACTAAAAAAGAAAATAATTTCTACTTTTAGGAAGGGGGGTACACTCTTTTCATTTTTATCCTCGATAAAAAAAGTCCATTTCTACTTTTGGCAATTTCTTTCTCTCTAACGAGGCGGGCCACATTTTCCACTACTCACTTTAATAATTTTATTTTCTTTTTATCTTTGATTTATTTTATCAAATTTTGCATTAAAACTTATATTATTTCAAACTTCAAACTTTTTTATTTTTTATGAAATGGAGAAAATATATTTTTATTCATCATGAACTAGGATCGTGACTCGTTAAAAACTCCTTCAATATAAGAATATATAGAACTAATTTGGACTATCGGACTAGAAAATAGATGATCTAGCAGTATTGTTTTTACGTATATTATGGTTATTGGATTAGAAAATAGATAGCTAGAACATTTAAAGTTAGAAAAGTTGGTGGAAATTTCGGTAATATTTTAGAAAATATTATTTCTATGTATATCATGGTCTTTAATATTATATATATTCAATATATATATATATATATATATATATATATAAAA
>NW_025952459.1:17500-38943 GCF_023119035.1 Salvia hispanica | reverse complement strand
GATCTTTAGACCGTTGACTTGTACGAACTTGTGCTGGATTTTATCCATGCTTTTGAGGGAAATGAAATGGGATTTTACTCCATCATTTAGCACACTTATATATCATAAATTATACTCCTTCCGTCCGCCATTAGGAGTCCCATTTATGGGCGGGCACAAGTTTTAAGAAATGTTAAAAAGAGTTAATAGAAAAAAGTTTGTTGAATAGGGCTACACTTATATAAATTAATTTTAATTGAAAGGCAAGCGAAATGAGTTAGTGAAAGGTGAGATCTTATCAGGTAAAAGTGAACCGAGACTTCAATTCATGGACAGACTAAAATGGAAAAACGGAACTCTTATTCGCAGACAGAGAGAAAAATTCACAATTAAGACAGTTGTTGACATCCAACAATGGGACTCTTCTTCGCATACAGAGAGAGAAATTCACAATTAAAGCAGTTGTTGACATCCAACAATTGTTGTAGGCTTTTTGCTGAGGACAAAACTACAATGTTAAAATGGCGCGCTACTGTACTAGCCTAGGAGTAGTAAACCTTTGTGAATTGTGAGTGAAAGCAACAACCAAGTTGAAATCCTGATAATTATATAGGACTAGAGGTGACCAAGGTTCAGGAATCGGCGGTTACGGTTCAGAACCGTCGGTTTCGGTTTTGGAAATTGTTGATCCGGAACCGAACTGCGAGGGTGTTTCGCGGTTACGGTTCCGGTATCAAAACTGCCGGTTTCAGTTTAGGTTCCGAACCAGCAGTTTTCCGATGATTTTTTTTACAGTTTTTCACAATTCCGAACCGTTGATTTTTTGCAGTTTCGGCTTGGTTTCACGATTTTCCGGCGGTTTTTCGCGATTCCGATTTGAACCGCCCGGGACCAGCGCTTCCGGTACAGTTTCGGTTTGAAAAATTTTGAACTTGAACCGAACCACGGTTTAAAAATCGACGGTTTCGATTCGGGTAAATTCTCACGGTTTCGGTTCGGAACCGTAACCGGCGGTTACGATTTCAGTTTTAACCTCCGGTTCAGTAAACCTTGGGCAGGTCTATACAGGACGATCACTGAAATTTAATGCCGTAACATATACTCTCTCCATAGTCCATCCACCATTTAAAGACACACTTAACTTACCATGGATTTAATTTTTTTTTTATTATTTATAAAGGATATTACTGAAAAATTAGTGAAATATAAGTCTTATTTTTATATAATTTGGAATTAGATCTATCAATGTACAAGGGCGGACGCAGAAATAAAGAACAATAAGGGCCGAAATTTATAAATTTTGTTTTAAAGTATATTTTTTGGTATATTAGAATATTTATCGGGCTTTTGCATAATAATTTGTGATAAACTTGGATTAAATTAAAAATTTTACCAAAGAAAATAGATTAGAAAATAAATTTATTAAGGGCTTTAGTCCCACCCTTATTATACATGTGTTCGCTCATGTCAATATATAGAGTGGCAATTTTTTGGGATGACATATGGCATATTTTTATGGGAAAATATAGTTTCTTTTCTTTTCTTTCTTAATAATTTTGTAGGCTTTAATTTTTCAAAGCATATTATAAAATCTTTTGGGCCCGTTGCTACATAGTTAACAGCAGTGTGATGACTATCTTTTGAGATTTCCTTGGTCGTTCAACCATCCATGTTGCAGGCCTATTTAAATATACATTTGGAGTCACTTATTGTTATGACTCGGATTTTAAGAAAGAGTCGAAGTGTGTAATAAATGAAGTGAGATGGTAAAATGTGTAATAAATGAAGTGAGATAGTGGAGTTGGTTGAAGGTGGGTCCCTTTTGACTTTTGAATTTTGTTTTGATTTATTTTAATATAGATAATTGCATTTTATGTTATTTTGATGAAGAATGGGGTAAAATTGTATAACCAAATACGGAAAATTCTAAAAGTGACTTTTAAACTGGGATGGACTTTTATGGCAAAAAGTGACTCTTAATCTGGGACGGGGGGAATAATGATTAGCTTTTATATTGAAAATATAAAATCCAAATCTATTACTTACCTCTCCTCAATTAAGTGGAGTAAAAACTTTTCAATAGACTACTAAGAGAAAAATATGAATAGAGAAGGATATGGTGCGTGAAATGAATTGATTTTCTTTTGAAAATTTCTTTTGACTATCATTTGCGATTTTCTTGGTTGTTCCGCCATCCATGTTGGAGGCCTATTTAAACATAATAATTAGCTTTTACATTGTAAATATAAAATCCAAATCTATTACTCACTCTATCTCAATTAAGTTGAGTCAGAATTTTTGACATTCTAGTAAGAGAAAATGTAAGTAGAGAAGGATATGGTGTGTGAAATGAATAAGATTGTGAGGTATTTATAATATGGGAAGAAATTTAATAAATTAGAAAAATATATTGAAATCGGCCATGGCGTCCCGCAATGGGAGCCGATGGCAGGGCCGATGCAGAGCCGATCGCACATCGGCTGAGGCGATTGGGTGTGTTCATCGGCTCCCTCTCTACAATGGAAGATGGTGGGAGCCGATGGGGGCCCGATGGCTTGACCCTCATGTTAGTTTCTGGATTACAAGAGATAAAAGTCGGGCGTAATACAACCCAAAAGAAGGAATACAAGTGGAAAAAACTGAAACGAAATTACAACAGAAAATTAAACAGTAAAGTAGGAAATAGCCGAGTCGAGGAGGCCTCTTTCCACAAGACGAGATATACCCCGGTAGTGCTCTCGGATTGACGTTTCGTCCCCAAAGAAAACGGCTACGTCCCTGGTGAAGCAGCACCTCTATCAGCAGAGCTCGACGAACTGGATGGAGGAGATGACAGAGCTTCCGGTAGAAAAACAATGCAAGAGAGGGAGAGAGCTTATGATGCAAAATGCTTAGAGTGTTTGATGTGTAGAAGGCTGTAACCACCAACCTTTACGAGGCGTTACTGACGAGGTGTCATCTCACTTGGCTCGCTGACGAGGAAACGGTGGTGGTCTAAAAAGAACTAGACCAGCCTAGGGTCGAACCCAAGCCTCGAGCCACACGACCAGGCCCAAAGACCAATTGCCAAGAGGCTCGCGGCGGCGGCGCGTGTGGATTCTACAGCCCATCTTAGTCCACTAGAATTATTACATAGAATAAAATCTTTCTTATTAAATACTTGAGGTTGTAACTTCCAATGTGATATAATTAACTCTCTTAATTAATCTCATAGCTTCTCTCATAGCTCATATAATTAGTTTGCAATTTTGCACAACTTCAATCTATTATTTCTCACTCACTGGTAATCGGATTTGGTAATCGGATTTGAGAAAATGAATATACCACGGTCATCTACTACGAACAGTCGACACTATATCATTTAATTTCACAAAATTAAATATCTTGTTGAGATTATAATTGATCAAAATCCTTTGACCGGGCATAGATTCCAACACCTCATTCCTAATGCTCTTAGCTTTTCAATCAGCCGGTTCTCCTCTTGTGCATCCCTTTTATGCATCTAAACATGCAATTTAAAACAATTTAGAAGCCATAATTAAAAGTATAATCTTGATGTTTCCATTGGTAACTAAAAATTTAACACAAATCTAATTCCTACCATCTGTTATAAAAAATAAGTATTCCAAACCCCAGAACCGTAGAGTATAAATTTATTATGTTTCATAAAAGAGAGAATAATAACATATGATATTACATGGGCATAATTCTAAAACTAATCAAATTCTCAATTTCTGAAAATCAAGATTAGTAATAATATTTTGAACCAGCAATCATATATTCTGCATTTTTCTTTTCTAAAGTCATATTTTCTTCATCCCGCAATAGTATTCCTATTTAGTTATAAAACGAATTTTAAAAAAGGTAAAGAAAAGTGGATTGAATGAATTAGACGAATATGAATCTCACTTATATATTGAGTTGAATAAGTTTGTAGAATGTGGGGCTTACTTACCATTTATAGTAAAAGTAAAATAGGACTCTTATTGTGGGACGGATATGATGTTCTCTTCGTCCCAAGATAAGTGAAGAACTTCTTTTAGGCACAGAATTTAATGAGTTGGTATATAAATAGTTAAAATAGAGAGAGTTAAAGTATGAGAGAGGGAAAAATAGAAAAGCAAAGATGGAGAATAAAGTAAGAGATGTTTTTTTTGCCAAAAAAGAAAATGACGCACTTATAGTTGGACATTTCAAAATGGAATATGATTCGCTTATTCTGGGACGGATAAGTATTATAAGATATTATTTTAATCAAAGTATATGCAATTTTAGAAAAAGTTTAGCATATTGAATTTGAAAGCCCTATGCGTTGTGTATACTAGAATTAGTGAATGAAGTTTTGATAGGGAGTACCATTTAATCTTCTTTTGTCCTAATTCTTCATGAAGCAGTCTATGCTTTTAGGGACTACCACAAAGGATGCGGCTGCTAATACTCCCTCCATCCGCGAATAGGAGTCCCATTTGTTTTCGGCACGGGTTTTAAGAAAAGTGGATGGAAGAAAGTTAGTGGAATATGAGTCCCACTTATATATATTAGTTTTAAATGATATGTGAGTGGAATGAGTTGGTGGAATGTGGGGTCTCTTTACCATTTATGGTAATTATGAACCGGGACTCCTATTCGCAGACGGACCAAAATAGAAAAACGAGACTCCTATTCGCGGACAGAGAAAGTATCTTTTTAGGTTATGCTAGCCCTATTTATAAATTGCATTGTGTTTGCAATTGACACGAGGCGGCTACTCCTTAAATCGATTGTTTGGTGAATCTGTTTGTTTATGTGTTATATTAATAACTCATATTATTGGATCATTAATTGCACATCTCCTCTTCGTCATTGTTCTATTTTATTTTACTCTATTTATATCAGAAATTAAAATTATATACAATTGTTTGCCGAATATAAAATGTTTCATTTAGAGTGAGTTTAGAGAAGTACATTTCTCTTTTTGTTATTGTTTATAATATTTAATTATTTATAGTGTTATGAATACTTTATTGTAATTAACACATATTCTTAACTACAAACATAATTATATTCTCTTTATTCTTGTTTTTTAATCTACTTACCTTATAATTGACCTTTATTATTTGAAAAGCTTATGTCCCGTGCATAACATGAGTAATAATACTAGTTTATAGTAAAAATATGATTATAATGATATAGTAAAATATAGAGTAAATTTATTTTCAAATATCGGATAACTCAAAAAAATACTTCCTCCGTCCCAACATAAGTGACTCATATTCTTTTTTGGGACGTCCCAAGATAAGTAACTCATTTTCTTTTTTGATATCCTCTTTCTTACTTTTTCTCTCTATTTTATTAACTCTCTTACTTTATTCACTTTCAACTTTACAAATTACAAACAAAACCTCGTTTCCTTAAATCCCATGCTGAAAAATTTGTAGTCACTTATTTTAGGACGGAGAAAGTAGCAAATTATGCGTCAGATTTTGGTTGCAGGGGCGATAACATGCCAAAATTCTGTTTAGTACTAGTCCATGCTATTACAGTATTTCTACAATGCTCCATTTAATTAACTTCTATTTTCTTTATTCTTGATATTTATTTCTGACTTATTAATTTATTATGCATTTTTGTTGGTTTATTTCCACCCATCCAACCAAACCGCAGAGAATTACTTCCCTCATTCTATAATAAGAGTCGCATTTTGTCATTTTGATCCATCCTAAAATAATTTTATTTTTACCATAAATGCTAAGTAGGTCTCACATTCCACTAAGTAGGTCACACTTCACTCACATTTCATTATAAAACTAATATAAAAGAGTGAGTCACATATTCTACTAACTTTTTCAACCCATTATTCTTTACATTTCTTAAAACCCGTGCCAACAATAAGAGTGACTCCTATTGCAGGACGAAGAGAGTATCTATTAGTATTATTTTTCATTAAATAGTAATAATATATTATAACAAATGTAATTATTTATCTTAGAATAAAAAAAAGCCTGGTGAACCAATAATTTTATACTCCTAGTTAGGATTGTTAATCAGGCCAGTCTAGCGGATTTGGGGCCAACCCTATTCGGGTTGCGGGCTAATCGAGTGTGTACTAATTGAGTTATAAATACTCAACCCTAACCCTAAATATTCTGTTTTCGTGCTAGCTCAACGTCGGATTGTGAGAAAATTGACATGTGATCAATGCAATACATAATGACAAATATTATTTATATTTATAAGATGTAAAATGTAAAATTACGATATTTTTGAGATTTATGCTTAAACTCAAATATATTACTCCCTCCGTCCCAGAGAAGTTGGCATACTTTGAAAATGGCACGGGATTTTAGGAGGTTTTGTTTTGTGTGTTAAATGGAGAGAGAAAATATAATTTTTATATTCATGTGAGAGAGAACTTTTTCCAAAAAGGGAAATGTGACATCTTTTGTGGGACAAACTAAAAAGGAAAGTGTGCCAACTTCTCTGGGACGGAGGGAGTACTACATACTAATTCAAGATTTGTAATAAATAAAACATAATTATATTTGGAGAAATTTTAAATCATATTTTAGAAATTAAAATATTTCTTATAGTGAATCTGAATTTTTTACTTAATTAATTTATTATTATATTAATAAAAATTAACACATATTCCCTCCGCCCCAAGGTAGTTGAAGTATTTCTTTTGGACACGGAATTCAAGAAATTGATTTGTTAAAGAATAAAGTGGAAAGAAAAGTAAGAGAGAAATAAAGTAAGAAAGGCGAAAAGACAATAAAGTGAGAGAGAATAAATTTTTTTATCAAAAAAGAAAATAACTCAACTACCTTGGAACAAATTAAAAAGGGAATACAATTCAACTACCTTGGGACAGAGGGAGTGTTAGAAGATGAAGTCAGAAGAGTGTAGTTGTATAAGTACAAAAATGCCCTTGAGTCAAGAAAGAGAAATGCTAAAAATATTTAAACAAATACAAAAGTCATTCTAGCAATATTACATCAATGTTTAGAGGCCGCGGGTAAATATTTTCTAGGAATACGGGTCACATTTTATATTGACAAAATTTAGAGACCAAAAATGTGGGTTTCACTAGTTATAAACTAATGGGATGTTCGGTTGGTAAGACTAAATCCCATGATTAAATATGTATCATGTTTGGTTGATAAGATTGACTCCCTTAACTTAATCCTAGATGGATAGTCTCATAATAATTAGTCATAGCCTCCCCCCTCCAACTAAAATAATCTCACAACTTAATCCTAGATGGATAGTCTCATTATTATTAGTTATGACAATCGAAGGCTACCTAATGAAATTAATAGTGGGCCGAGATCAAACATAAACCGTAGGATAAAAGGCAAAAAAAATGAAAATGTATGCAACCATTCACCTCAAAATCAACTGTGATTGCAAAGAAAGTCAAGTATTAGCTGACTAACTTGGTGAGGGAATTGTTCCTGCATAAAATGGGAACCCTCTGGCAACAATGTTGCTTCATACATGGGCACATAACTCTTCGCCACTCCACTCTTTATGTATTCCGCAATCCCAGGAAAATTCAACGAGTAGTCCTTCCCTCCCATGATCACCAATGCAGGAACTTCAATCTTCACATTTGTAATGCCGAACTCTTCATTTAACGACCTACACAAAACAATTCCAATCAATATAGAGAGCTAGCTACTTTGTACTACTCGTGCCAGCCTCCACGTTACCTATACGGTACTTGCATTGCAGTTTGGAATCCGGATTTCTCATACAGAGAAGCATATACGTCGAGGTCTTGCTCAGTGAACCAGGGTGGTAAAGGAGCCGATGAGTCTACGATATCCATGACCTCCTGATTCTCCAGAGCTGTTGGCACTTCACTTCTCGAGAAAAGAATGTATATATTTCTTACCACAGTCCTAGTGTCAAACCGGCTGAAATCAGCCTCAGCTCTTCCTCGTTCCTGAAAATTAAGGTTATATGTCCGGTCGTTCGATTGTTGAAACAAGGACAAGTCAAGAATGAAGAGCACCACCTGCCATCGAGAGATATAGGAGCCTTCGCTATGGAGCTTCACTGCTGAGGGACGACTTGGAGGAATAAAAGGCACGCCTAATGTGATAAATCCAGATACTCTCGAAGGATGAAGAAGCGAGAATAAGTAAACAATCCGTGATCCAAAATCTTTACCAACTAAAATAACCTGTGTGCAATGGAATAGATTTAACTCAATTAGGATATGTACTGTATTTGCAATTCATCATGTCAAGCATCTAACCCGCAATTGTTAAATTGTAAAACAACAGAATATCTCTATGTATATATCTTTCTCTTCATGCCTTTTTTGTATTTCGTATTGATCAAAGGAATATGAGTCGTTTACCATTACCAGCAACGAAATCTAGAGCAAACATCTCTAATAAATGAAAATGCGTTGAAATTAGAAAATTTCAAACTTAAATCTGAAAGTTCTGGAAAAATGTGTGACTTACCTTGGAAAGGTTGAGAGAATCAAGGAGAGCAAGCAGATCAGCAATGAGATCCGAGAATGTGGTTTGGTCGGGTCGGGGCGGCGGGTCGGATAGCCCGTATCCTCTGTGATCGAGTGCGATGGCTCTGAAACCTCCCTTGGCGACTGCGATCATCTGGTGGCGCCACGAGTACCATATATCCGGAAATCCGTGTAAGAAAACCACAGATGGCGAAGAGCGGCTTCCGATTTCCGCCGTGTGGAGCTTCAGCCCGTTGACTTGGGTGTAGTTGTGTTCAATTTCTTCCATACAATGCTTGAAAGAACTTGCTTGCTTATTTTATTATTTTTGGCCAGCCTATGAATCTCAATATGAAAGTTTCAAATAGATTGGTATTCGAGTTACATTGGCACCTGGTTTAAATCACGCAGGCAACATGCTCGACTTAATTTAAAACCAGACATTAAGCAAACTACTGCGAATCGCACATGCTTTTTCCACCATTGATAATGTTAAATAATCACAATAAGAAACTCAACAATAATTATGGATTGCTCCTCCGATTTATTGCCGCTAACAATAATGAATAGGAGTTGAATCGACTGAATTAAAATATTAGTACATACCAAATTATACATACTAAAAATCCATTGAATTTGGCCAATTCGTACTATGCATACGACCGGTGACACTGTGCACATAGCCGCATGCATCTATGGCATGCTCGCCTCAGCACCGCGCACACCAGTTTAGTATGCATAGACCATAGTTGTGAATTCATACCATGCATTAAAACACATTATAGTTTTATAAAAGTGTTAAACGAAGATTTATATGGTGAGAATGAGAGCAAATCTTATGGTTGGAATAAAATAAATGAATGGTCCAGGGAGATGAGAGCACAACTTTTGCACAACTGCTACTGCAAATTATTTCAGTATAAATAGGTATGCTTTACAAATATAAGTAATGGACCCACCATCATATTTTATATTTGTGAGAGGGGTAGAGTAGGAGATGGCAGGGGCGGACACAGTAAGGCCCAGGGAGGGGCTCAAGCCCTTCCCAAAAATTTATTTACCCTTTCATCCTATTGCTAAAATCATTTGAAATTTAAAAAAAAAACCGTCTTTAGCCCTTCTTAAATCAAAGTTATTGAAGACTAAATTGCGTGAAATTAATGTTGAGAAGGGGCTGAAGTCGCTAAGTTGAATCTATGAATTAAAATTTGCAGAAGTGAATTGGGAAATTAATTGTTGTTACAGGTATTTTGAGGAAGAAGATGACCCACTAAATTACTCTTATAAAATAATTAATATATGTATATTTGATATAATAATGTTATTCCTTGAAAGTAGCGTCCATTGTGAGTGTAGTATAAATAATTAATTAAATACTAATGATATATTCTATAATTCATAAGTGGATTAAGGTTTATGCGGGTTTATATTGTAAATATCAATTTTTATTCTTTTTTATTTTCTTTACTTTTCTTCTCCTTTTATTTCCTTACAATTCTATTATACTAGATTATTTTTTAACTGGGGTTGCTGAATATCAAAAGCTTATTACACGAAATCCTATTTTTTTAGAACGAGTTGAAGGCGTAGGTATTATTGGTGGAGAAGAAGCACTAAATTGGGGTTTATCGGGGCCAATGCTACGAGCTTCGGGAATACAATGGGATCTTCGTAAAGTTGATCGTTATGAGTGTTATGACGAATTTGATTGGGAGATTCAATGGCAAAACGAAGGTGATTCATTAGCTCGTTATTTAGTACGAATCGGTGAAATGAGAGAATCCATAAAAATAATCCAACAAGCCTTGGAAGGAATTCCAGGGGGGCCCTATGAGAATTTAGAAAGCCGGCGCTTTGATAGAATAAAAGACCCTGAATGGAATGATTTTGAATATCGATTTATTAGTAAAAAGCCTTCTCCCACTTTTGAATTATCCAAGCAAGAACTTTATGTAAGAGTCGAAGCACCAAAAGGAGAATTGGGAATTTTTCTGATCGGAGATCAGAGTGTTTTTCCTTGGAGATGGAAAATCCGACCGCCGGGGTTTATCAACTTGCAAATTCTTCCGCAGTTAGTTAAAAGAATGAAATTGGCTGATATTATGACGATACTAGGTAGTATAGATATCATTATGGGAGAAGTTGATCGTTGAAATGATAATTGATATAATAGAAATAGAAGCTATCCATTCTTTTTCCAGATTGGAAGCCTTAAAAGAAGTTTATGGGATCATATGGATGCTTGTCCCTATTTTCATTCTTGTATTAGGAATCACACTGGGTGTTTTAGTAATTGTTTGGTTAGAAAGAGAAATATCCGCAGGGATACAGCAACGTATTGGACCCGAATATGCGGGACCTTTGGGAATTCTTCAAGCTTTAGCCGATGGTACAAAACTACTTTTCAAAGAAAATATTCTTCCATCTAGAGGAGATACTCGTTTATTCAGTATTGGTCCATCCATAGCAGTCATATCCATTTTACTAAGTTATTCAATAATTCCTTTTAGCTATCACTTTATTCTAGCTGATCTTAGTATTGGTGTTTTTTTATGGATCGCCATTTCAAGTCTTGCTCCCGTTGGATTGCTTATGTCAGGATATGGATCAAATAATAAATATTCCTTTTTAGGTGGATTAAGGGCTGCTGCTCAATCAATTAGTTATGAAATACCATTAACTCTATGTGTATTATCAATATCTCTACGTGTGATTCGGTGAGACATAAAAATTCCCCCATTTCTTTTCTTTCTAACAAGAAAGTCAAACGGTTTGAATATCGATTTTTTATTCATCATTGGATTGATGAATTAAACCAGATAGTTATATGAGTGAAATAAAACGGCTTAAAAATTTGCTGTTAAAAGAATGAAATCTCATTTCCTACGTACAAGAATTAAGTGAAAGTAAACATAAGCAGTCAAGGCTGTTTACCCCGAGATTTGCTGATTAGTCATCATGGCTTGAAGCGGGTTTAAAAGATCAATTGTATGGGTTTTTTCTATACTATTACCATAGCATAGATATATTATCTTAATGAAAGATTAAAAAAAACGAGTGGATGGTTAGGAAGACCAAGATACACAAAGGATTAGTAATGGAGATTCTGAAAATTATCCATATAGGATATTTTTGTTATAGAAAAATAATTCGAATTGGGGCTTTAAGTTGGTAGAAATTATTAAGAAGTACCTCCCCATGATTTCGACCCAGAGTATGTTCCTGTCCACCAATTAAGTAAATAACTATCAAAACGAAGAAATCTTTTACTTTTTATAATGCGAATAATACCTCTTTTCTGAGAAAGGAGAATAGGAACGAAATCCAATTCTTGTTATGTAATGCCTAAATTCTTTTTCATAATCGAAAACGAGAAGTTGAAATATCTATGGTATATTCCTCTAAAAAGTCTTTTTTTTTCATTCAAGGATAAGTTTTTAATAAAAAAAGAAAAATGAAAATTCTTAAAATATGAGATAAATTCCGAAGCATTTTTTTATTATAATTAGAAATATAGCAGACAGAATTCCATTAGTCTAATTCTAGGCCTTAGGCTAAGAGTTTTATTTTCTATCTATCCTACAAACACATCAAGATAAATAATGTTGAAAGGCTCTTAGATTTATTTGTGACCTATGAGGAGCCGTATGAGGTGAAAATCTCATGTACGGTTCTGTAATAGCGATGAAAGCAGTGATGTTATTGTCGACTATGATTATCTAACAGTTTAAGTACAGTTGATATAGTTGAAACACAATCTAAATACGGTTTTTGGGGATGGAATTTGTGGCGTCAACCTATAGGGTTTATCATTTTTCTAATTTCTTCTCTAGCCGAGTGTGAGAGATTACCTTTTGATTTACCAGAAGCAGAAGAAGAATTAGTAGCTGGTTATCAAACCGAATATTCAGGTATAAAATTTGGCTTATTTTACGTAGCTTCGTATCTAAATCTACTAATTTCTTCATTATTTGTAACAGTTCTTTACTTGGGGGGGTGGAATCTTTCTATTCCAAACCTATTTTGTCCTGAGTTATTTAACATAAATCAAAGAGGGAAAGTTTTTGGAACAATAATCAGTATTTTTATTACACTGGCTAAAACTTATTTGTTCTTATTCCTTTCTATTGCAACAAGATGGACTTTACCAAGACTGAGAATGGACCAACTATTAAATCTTGGATGGAAATTTCTTTTACCTATTTCTTTGGGTAATCTATTATTAACGACTTCGTTCCAACTTCTTTCACTGTAAAGGAATAGAATATTCTATTCTTAATAACTTGTCTCAAACAAGAGAAAGAAACGAGTAAATTTATTTAGAGATATTCTGACATGTTCCCTATGCTAACTCGGTTCTTGAACTCTGGTCAACAAACAATACGAGCTGCCAGATACATTGGTCAAGGTTTCGTGATTACCTTGTCCCATGCGAATCGTTTACCTGTAACTATTCAATACCCCTACGAAAAATTGATTACATCAGAACGTTTCCGAGGCCGAATCCACTTTGAATTTGATAAATGCATTGCTTGTGAAGTATGTGTTCGTGTATGTCCTATAGATTTACCCGTTGTAGATTGGAAATTGCAAACAGATATTCGAAAGAAACGATTACTTAATTACAGTATTGATTTTGGAATTTGTATATTTTGTGGTAATTGTGTTGAGTATTGTCCAACAAATTGTTTATCAATGTCCGAAGAATATGAGCTTTCTACTTATAATCGTCATGAATTGAATTATAATCAAATTGCTTTAGGTCGGTTACCGGTATCAATAATTGAAGATTACACAATTCGCACAATTTCTTCGAATTTACCTCAACTCAACAATGTATAAAACTCTCAATTCACAAAACATTTACAAATTCAAAAAAAAAGCTTTTGCCATTTTTTGGAGTTAAAGGAATGAGGTTTTTACTTGGTCAATACAAAAGAAAGATTCGTTGGTGAGGGTCGCGGCTTGATTTTCATTTAAAACGAGTTTCTATTCGAATAATATAAAATATAAAGATAAAGTTTTAACCTTTGCTTTCGAAACTCAAAAAAAGGAGTCCTGTATTTACATCAATCCAAATCATCCCCATTCATTGAAATTTAATTCAATTAAGAAGTATGTTAAAATAAAAAAAAAGGATAACTTCTTTTTTCCTGGTCAGGTCAACAAAGACATGAAATATTTCGATTTTTTTTATAAAATCAAATGGATTTACCCGGACCAATACATGATTTTCTTTTAGTCTTTCTAGGATCGGGTCTTATATTAGGAAGTCTGGCAGTAGTATTACTTCCGAATCCAATTTATTCGGCCTTTTCCTTGGGATTGGTTCTGTTTTGTATATCCTTATTCTATATTCTATCGAACTCATATTTTGTAGCTGCTGCGCAGCTCCTTATTTATGTAGGAGCTATAAATGTTTTAATAATTTTTGCTGTGATGTTTATGAATGGTTCAGAATATTACAAAGATTTTCATCTTTGGACCGTTGGAGATGGGGTTACTTCAATGATTTGTACAAGTCTTTTTATTTCACTAATTACTACTATTCCAGATACGGCCTGGTATGGCATCAGCTGGACTACAAAATCAAATCATATTTTAGAACAAGATTTGATAAGTAATAGCCAACAAATTGGAATTCATTTAGCAACCGATTTTTTTCTTCCATTTGAACTCATTTCAATAATCCTTTTAGTAGCTTTAATAGGTGCTATTTCGATAGCTCGTCAATAAGAAATCAACAAGTAATTCAAATTAAATTAACTAACACAAAAGTTAGAATTCGTTAATTTAATTTGAATTACTTTTTTTTAAATCGAATAGAAAGGCTTTCGTTTTATATCGATCTATTACTAATCTATTTCCCTGTTTCATATTTGTTAGAATCGAATCTATTCAATTATTGTTCAGATTAAAACAAATCCAAATTGATAAGGAGTTGATTAATGATGCTCGAGCATATACTTGTTTTGAGTGCCTATTTATTTTCTGTTGGTATCTATGGATTGATCACAAGTCGAAATATGGTTAGAGCCCTTATGTGCCTTGAACTTCTATTAAATTCAGTTAATATAAATTTTGTAACATTTTCTGATATTTTTGATAATCGTCAATTAAGAGGAGACATTTTTTCCATTTTTGTTATAACTATTGCAGCCGCTGAAGCAGCTATTGGACCGGCTATTGTTTCATCAATTTATCGTAACAAAAAATCAACTCGTATTAACCAATCAAACTTATTGAATAAATAGTATTCATTATATCAGTGGAAATTTGAATATTTAGAAAAAAGTTCAAATTAATAGGTTTGAGACGGGTAAGGTATGATCGTGGTTGCAAAAACACAAGAAATCAAAGTATTTTGGTCCTTTTTCATAAAGAAATTAGGAAGTAAATTGATTATGATCACTCATTGATTCGTCCGGTATCTAACTTATAGGATTCATTTATAAGTTAGTTTTCTAGATCGAAAATTTATGACGTTCAAAATGTATAGATCCAATGTCACATTCAGTAAAGATTTATGATACATGTATAGGATGTACCCAATGTGTCCGGGCGTGCCCCACCGATGTATTAGAAATGATACCTTGGGATGGATGTAAAGCTAAACAAATTGCTTCTGCCCCAAGGACCGAAGACTGCGTTGGTTGTAAGAGGTGTGAATCCGCGTGTCCAACGGATTTTTTGAGTGTTCGTGTTTATTTATGGCATGAAACAACTCGGAGTATGGGTCTAGCTTATTGATACATTCCATAAAACTCTACTTGAATCCATTTTTCTTTTTTTTTTACCGACAAAATCCGTGCTCAAAATAAAATTCAATTGAGCACGGATTTTTCTGGCCCAAGTGTATCTTGTCTTTACCACGAACCATTTTCCTTGTTTAACAATAATTGCGGTTTTGCCAATATTTGCAGGTTGCTTAATTTTTTTTCTTCCACATAGGGGAAATAGAGTAATCCGGTGGTATACTATATGTATATGCATCTTAGAGCTTCTTCTAACGACTTATGCATTTTGCTATCATTTTCAATCAGACGACCCATTAATCCAACTAACGGAGGATTATAAATGGATCCTTTTTTTGGATTTTCATTGGAGATTAGGAATAGATGGACTCTCTATAGGACCCATTTTACTAACGGGGTTCATCACTACTTTAGCTACTTTAGCGGCTTGGCCGGTTACTCGAGATTCTCGATTATTTCATTTCCTGATGTTAGCAATGTACAGTGGACAAATAGGATTATTTTCTTCTCGAGATCTTTTACTTTTTTTTCTCATGTGGGAGTTAGAATTAATTCCCGTTTATCTACTTGTATCCATGTGGGGAGGAAAAAAACGTCTGTATTCGGCTACAAAATTTATTTTGTACACGGCAGGGGGTTCTATTTTTCTTTTAATGGGAGTTCTGGGCGTCGGCTTATATAGTTCTACCGAACCAACATTAAATTTTGAAATATTGGCTAATCAGTCCTATCCTGTGGCCTTGGAAATATTCTTTTATATTGGATTTTTTCTTGCTTTTGCTGTCAAATTACCAATCATACCCCTACATACATGGTTACCAGATACCCACGGAGAAGCGCATTATAGTACTTGTATGCTTCTAGCCGGAATCTTATTAAAAATGGGAGCGTATGGATTAGTTCGGATCAATATGGAATTATTTCCTCATGCTCATTCGCTATTTTCTCCTTGGTTGATAATAGTGGGCGCAATGCAAATAATCTATGCAGCTTCAACATCTCTGGGTCAACGGAATTTAAAAAAAAGAATAGCCTATTCCTCTGTATCTCATATGGGTTTTATAATTATAGGAATTGGTTCTATTACGGATATCGGGCTCAACGGAGCCCTTTTACAAATAATCTCTCATGGATTTATCGGTGCTGCACTTTTTTTCTTGTCCGGAACAACTTATGATAGAATACGCCTTCTTTATCTTGATGAAATGGGTGGAATAGCTATCCCAATGCCAAAAATGTTCACGATGTTCAGTAGTTTTTCGATGGCCTCCCTCGCATTACCAGGTATGAGTGGTTTTGTTGCCGAATTACTAGTCTTTTTTGGATTAGTTACTAGTCCAAAATTTCTTTTAATGACAAAAATCGTAATTACTTTTGTAATGGCAATTGGAATGATATTAACCCCTATTTATTTATTATCTATGTTACGCCAGATGTTCTATGGATACAAGATATTTAACGGCCCAAACTCTTATTTTTTTGATTCTGGGCCGCGAGAATTTTTTCTTTCAATCTCTATTTTTTTACCCGTACTCGGTATTGGTATATACCCAGATTTCGTTCTTTCACTATCAGTTGAAAAGGTTGAAGTTATCCTATCTAATTCTTTTTATAGATCGTTTTTTTATTGATAAAAAAATGAAAAAAAAACGTTTACAAAAAGGTTCGTTGTACAATGAAAAAAGAAAAAAAAAGAAGGCTTTTTCTTCTCTTGGGTTAAGTAAAAAAAAATGAATTTGAACTAGCAAGAGTCTCGCGAATCAAAGTCACGGGGCTCTCGTTAGTTCACACAAAGTGATATTCATATGTGTTGTATGCTTTTCTATTCCTATTCGTAAGTAGTAAGAACTCCTTTTTGAATTTAATTAGATGTTAATGTAAATGAACCATAACTATGTAATCCTATTGCTAATAGATTTACTCCAAAATAGCATATCCAAATTATAAGAAACCCAATAAACGCTACAATTGCTGAATTTGTACCCTTCCATTTTATATTTGTTTGAGTATGTAAATAAATTGCAAATATGATCCAAGTAATAAAGGCCCAAGTTTCTTTTGGGTCCCAACTCCAATAGGATCCCCATGCTTCGTTAGCCCATACTGCTCCAGAAAGAATTCCTATCGTTAAAAAGAGAAATCCTAGACTAATAATCCGATAACTCCAATAATCCAATTGTTGAATCAATTGCGACTTATAATAATTTATTGGAGAAAAAAAAGAAGTTTTTTGTAAAACATTTTTTCCTTTTCCTTCATTCATGTATTCGACTTTACCAAGTAAAAATAACTCGTTTAAATTTAATAAACAATTATTCGTAGAAAAAAATCTTCTATTTTTTCTAACTGTAATGACTAGAAGTGATACTGATAATAATGATCCACATAAAAGGGCCACATATCCTAATAGCATCATACTTACATGCATTATTAACCACTCGGACTGAAGAGCGGGTACTAATATTGTGGATTCGTGTATTTCAGTTAAAAGACCTGAGGTAGCAAAGCCCTGTGAAAAAAGAGCACTTGGACTAATTATTGTGTTTAGAATATTTTTATCTTTTTTGAAATATGGAAGGATATAAATAAAAGAAAAACTCCACGAAAGGAAGATTAAGGATTCATATAAATCACTTAGTGGAAAATGTTTTGAATAAATCCAACGAGAAATTAATAATCCTGTTATACACAAAAAGATCATTATCATGCCCTTTTCGGATGAATCATATAGTTTTACGATTTCATCGACAAAAAAGGTTATCAAATTAATTGTAATTAGAATTGAAACAGCCGAAAAAGAAATATGAGTTAATATATGCTCTAAAGTTGAAAATATCATAAAAAAAGTTCCTTAATTATAAAATCGAAATCGGAAATTGAATTCATTATTATTCATTATTATTCATTATAGGATCTATTTTATTTTTTTCGGAGATGAAATGTCATGCCGCTACTCGGACTCGAACCGAGATGCTCTAGCACTGCTTCCTAAGAGCAGCGTGTCTACCAATTTCACCATAGCGGCCTGTCTTGACTTTATAATAGCCTATGAATAAGAAATCGTCTAGATTTAAGAATGCAATATTTTGCAGGAAAGATTCAAATCGATGAATACCAATTTCTTCAAATATGTACTTGAAGGTTCATTGTTTTAGTTTAGATTTTTATTGTGGATTTTAGACTCTTCTCGACCGTAACTCTTTTAAAACCAGCAAGTTTTACTATGAATTAAGCTTCCCCAAAAAAAATATTTTAGATTATTCAAAATTCACACATATTTATCCAGAATATTTTCATTAAGTGTTTTTGCGTGAATTGATGGCGAGAGATATATCGGCTCTATATAAGAATTTATAGAAATTCAAAAGTAAGAAAGTTGTACAAAAAAGATTAAATATTTGTTAAATATTATAGTACAAATAGGTTGATGGGAAAAAAAGACTCCTGTCCTGGAAATAAAATATACGAAAATTTAAATCGAGTATCTTGTGTTTTTTTTTGTTAAAAAACTTTGTTTGAATTCGGTCAAAGTAAACAGAGGAATTCCATTTCCTATTGATTAATTCACCAGGAAATGGAATTGGGGAATTTTTTTTGAAATGGAAGGATTCCATTTTTGAGTCAGGTCGATTTATATTGTTGTAAGGTTTTCCGCTTTATTTCTTAATAACTTATTTTTTTATTTTATTTGTTTGTCGCACAAAAAAACTTTTTGAAGTCCCATTAGAAAGAGATTTCCCCAAAGAAAATGCTTTTAACGCCGCCCAATAGCCTTTCTTTTTCCAAAAATTTTTACGAATACGCTTTTTTGATGCAGAAGTACGTTTTTTTGGAACTGCCATTTAAATAAAAATTAAGAGATTACTCGTTGGTATAGCTGGATGTGAAAGACATCTATTGTTCAAAAAAAATCTGCGCTTTTCTAGATAATTTTTTCTAAAATTCTAAAAGAATAGACTATGGACCCTATGGTAAAATCGCATAAAATTTTTCTAAAAAAAAAGAAGAATATTTTGAGTAACTTGTCCAAATTTGACTTGAATTTTCTAATTAGAAGGAGACTCATAATTAATCTTTGTCTTTCAGATCATTTGACCAATCGGAACTTCTTGATTTGAATATTTGAAATATTTAGAAGAAATTCAGAAAGAATAAGTAAAAAGAAATAAAAATGAAAAAAAAAAGATATTTTTATATTTAAGTTAGTGCACATTTTCATTTTTTTATTGACTCCTTTCAAAAGAAGTAAAATCCGATAAATCGGAAACAATTAATCACCAATTTTAATTTTTTTATGCAACAAATATATCAATATGGGTGGATTTTACCTTTCGTTCCACTTCCAGTTCCTATGTTAATAGGAGTGGGACTTCTTCTTTTTCCGACAGCAACCAAAAATATGCGTCGTATGTGGGCTTTTGCAAGTATTTTATTGTTAAGTATAGTCATGATTTTTTCAACTAATCTGTCTATTCAGCAAGTCAATAGCAGTTCTATCCACCAATATGTATGGTCTTGGACACTCGATAATGATTTTTCTTTAGAATTCGGTTGCTTGATCGATCCACTTACTTCTATTATGTCAATGTTAATCACTACTGTTGGAATCATGGTTCTTATTTATAGTGATAATTATATGGCTCACGATCAAGGATACTTGAGATTTTTTGCTTATATGAGTTTTTTCAGTACTTCCATGTTGGGATTAGTTACTAGTTCAAATTTGATACAGATACAAATTTATTTTTTTTGGGAACTGGTTGGAATGTGTTCCTATCTATTAATAGGGTTTTGGTTTACGCGACCTCCTGCGTCAAATGCTTGTCAAAAAGCATTTGTAACTAACCGTGTAGGGGATTTTGGTTTATTATTAGGAATTTTAGGTTTTTATTGGATAACAGGTAGTTTTGAATTTCGGGATTTATTCGAAATACTCAATAACTTCATTTATAATAATGAAGTTAATTTTTCCTTTGTTACTTTGTGTGCTACTTTATTATTTGCCGGTGCAGTTGCTAAGTCTGCACAATTTCCCCTTCATGTCTGGTTACCTGATGCTATGGAGGGACCCACTCCTATTTCGGCTCTTATACACGCTGCTACTATGGTAGCAGCGGGGATTTTTCTTGTAGCTCGCCTTCTCCCTCTTTTCGCGGTTATACCCCATATAATGAATTTCATCTCGTTGATAGGCACAATAACACTATTATTAGGAGCTACTTTAGCTCTTGCTCAAAAAGACATTAAAAGAGGTTTAGCTTATTCGACAATGTCTCAATTGGGTTATATGATGTTAGCACTAGGAATGGGGTCTTATCGAAGTGCTTTATTTCATTTGATTACTCATGCTTATTCCAAAGCATTGTTATTTTTAGGGTCGGGGTCCGTTATTCATTCAATGGAAACTGTTGTTGGCTATTCTCCGGATAAAAGTCAGAATATGGTTCTTATGGGTGGTTTAACAAAACATGTACCGATTACTAAAACTTCTTTTTTTTTAGGTACACTTTCTCTTTGTGGTATTCCGCCTCTTGCTTGTTTTTGGTCAAAAGATGAAATTCTTAATGATAGCTGGTTGTATTCGCCTATTTTTGCAGTAATAGCTTGGGCCACCGCAGGATTAACCGCATTTTATATGTTTCGCATCTATTTGCTTACTTTTGAAGGCCATTTAAATATTAATTTTCAAAATTACAGCGGGAATCAAAATGCTTCTTTCTATTCTATATCTCTATGGGGTAAGGGATATTCAAAAATAATTAATAAGAATTTTAGTTTATTAAGAATGAATAATAATGAAAGTTATTCTTTTTTTTCTAAAAAGACATATCGAAGTCATCACAATGTAAGAAAAAAGAGAGGGGAACAATCCTTTATTAATATTCTTCGTTTTAATAATAAAAACGCCTTTTTTTATCCTTATGAATCGGACAATACGATGTTATTTCCCTTACTTCTATTAGTCCTATTTACTTTGTTTGTTGGATCTATAGGAGTTCCTTTTAGAACAGATTTAGATATATTAACAAAATGGTTAGCAGCTTCTATTAACTTTTTAGGTCAAAAATCAAAAGATTCAACAGATTGGTATGAGTTTTTTCAAAATGCAACTTTGTCAGTCAGTATAGCTTATTTCGGAATATTTATCGCATCCTTTTTATATAAACCCATTTATTCTTCTTTTAAAAATTTGGATTTAATAAATTCATTTGTGAAGTTAGGGCCAAAAAGAAAATATTGGGATAAATTTCTAA
>NW_025952458.1:0-3000 GCF_023119035.1 Salvia hispanica | reverse complement strand
GTGCTGGGAAACAGAAATTGGGCATCATCACTACTGCTTCTTCTTATGCCAGACTCACTTTGCAGAGTTGAATGTTTCAGAAAGTTCTCTGCAACTAAACTTTTAGGCCCTTGAAAATTCCCTGATGCTAGTTCAGACAACTCACGAGGTGAAAGATTGCCGAAGAGCCAGCCTGTTGCAGGAGTAGGCTTCTGAGGAATTTCATCACCACCATGAGACGAGGAATGGATTGACTCGGATGTTCGAGATAGTAAATGCTGTCCAAAGATTTCTCTCGCTCTCATTTCATTCATCAAGTCCCTCTGCCTTCTGTATACCAGGTGTAGCTCCTGAACCTGGGAGTCGAAACATTAAATTAAACAGCTAAACACAACTGGACTAACAATATATAACAAAGTAGAGAAGCACAACTTCAAAACTCAATAAACAAACTCTGCTCGTAACCATTTCACACTCAATTTTGCATTTCAGAAAGGATAAATACAACTTTCTACACAACTTCCTCCCAATCGATGACATGATATCTTCATTGCATTCCACTCACACAGTCATACAAAACGACCGCCCCCTCCACAAGGTAGCTATAATACCATTTTCAGTCGAGAGAGCCCACTCTAGTTTCTTTCGAACCATCAATATATGATACTCACGTAGAACTCAAAATGACCACATGCCAGATGAAAAAATTGAATAACACCAGATATACCAATGTTGTCTCAATCAACACTCAGCAGTTGAAGCAAAGTTAGAGGTCTGACGACACCTACCTGAGACCTAAACGTGGCTTCTTGATTCTGTATGATCTGCTTCAGCATTTCCTTGTCATGACCTAAGTACTGATCACACGATGGCACGAAAACGCTGTTGTTGTGGCCTCTTTCTTCTCCATAGTTAGCATTACTATTGTAAAGATGCCAAGAATAGCCACCAGCACCGCCATTCAGATCCCTCACGTTGTGGTAATACACGGGCGTGTAACTACTGCACTGCATACTCGCTCCAACTCACCTAAACTGGAAAAAATAAAAACAAGTTAGTATCGTGCATAATAAGATAGCACAGAACCCTCCAAAATCGAACATTCAACACATCATATTCCAAAACACAAAGATCACACAGAAGATTTTGAGTTGTGTCTTGCAATAGACATTACTCCTCACAAATTTCTCCATGGTGCTTCGCAAGTAGTAATAAACATTTCACATAGTTTTCTTCAAACTATCCTCTCTTTTAACTCCAAATTGCTCAAAGAGACGGCGAACACAAGAAAGATTCAAGAACCACTTCATCAAATATAAAAATCAAAGCAGCAACAGAAATCTTTGAGAAAGGGATCATATAATAATCCAAACCTGTCCTAATTTGAGAAGTATAAAAATCTATGTTGTATTTTTCCAAAATTGCTCACACGTGAAAGATTAAACCGTATCCAATAATACTACTTTTTTGCGTTTGATAAGATCAAGCCGACATTTTTCCAGCCAAGCAAGATTAAGAAAGGTTGAAAGCAGGAAAAAACCATTAATAAGATTCCCTTATATCATAGGGCGGAAAAACCCTCAGCTCCTCCAACAAAAGATCAGACTGTAACGAGATAAGGTTTAGACTTAAAAAAATCACACCAATAAATATTGTTGACCATGAACAAGAAAATACTAAGAATTTGAGATTGGGAAAACAATCCTACATTTCTACCAAAAATTTTGAAAAAGGTAAACAAGAGAAATTGTGTTGTATTATGAGAGATCATGTCATCAGAAACCATCAACACACCGTTTAAAAGTAAAATCTCAGCTTATCCCAGAAGAATGAGAGAGACAAAAGAAAAAACACACACATACACACACACTAGCAGACTGACAAGCACACACAATAACGCATTCTGAGAAAAGAGAAATGCTCAGATGAGAAAATGAAGGAAAGATCAGACTCAGAATCCATATTCTCAGATAAAACAATAAAGATTGAAACTTTACCTGAAAAGAGAAAAACAAAACCAACACAAATCACAGCTTCATTACTTCACCAGCACCAAAATTGCTCGTTTATCATGCGGAATTCAGCAAATCCACTAGCAATGGAAGAGGAAAAAGGACGTTTTGAGAGAGGAAAAAATCTCATCGAAGTGAAATGAGCTCAGAGAGTTGGCATATTGTATTAGAGAGAGAGAAAGGAGGGGGATATGGAAAGAGAGAAAAGAGGGCATGAAAGGAGGCTTAAATTTGCAAAGAAGCAAAGGGAAAAGGAAAAGCGGAAAAGGTGGGCTGCTGGAGAGAGAGAAAATCTGGATCTGCTGGGGCCACACGCACTTGGCAAAGAAGGTGAAGATAGAGGGAGGGAGAGGAATATATAACTTACAATGGAAGAGACATGGGATTTGTCAATACGTGGGGCCCATCGTAGGATGGGGTTGGTGGGGGGTGGGGTGTCTGTTTGCCAATACATTAATTGGTTGGTTATAATCTCTTTTATTCAAAATTAATTAATTTAAGAGAGATGCATGTGACATGAAATCTAATTAAAGCGAGATACACTATATAAGTATATCGATGAGCGGGAAGGATCAATTGCTAACTAATTAATAATTTTATACTAAGACTGAATCATAGCAATTATATTTTTAATTAAGAAGATCTAATGGTTGAAATAATGTCACATGGATTATATTTTTAATTAAGAAAATTAATAAATAAAATTAGAGGGTATTAATGTCAATTTCCTCTCATTAAAATCATCTTAAAACTTTAAATTTACGTAACTCTCTTGATTTAAATTATTTTTTCGCAAAAAATATATCAAATTAAAGATAATTTTATAAGGATTCCAACGAAATCCAATTGCATATGTTCTGACGACGTTCGGATGTTGAAATTTGATATTTTTTACTTTAGTTTTCGTAAATGTTGATAACCAGATATTTATCAACAAATACATCAAAAAATCTCAATAAAACCATGTAAAAATCTCAATAAATATGTGTTGATATTTTCTTGTACTAGT
>NW_025952457.1:0-1000 GCF_023119035.1 Salvia hispanica | reverse complement strand
GTGACAACTAACCATTGGGCATAGGCGTGTTCACAATGTTGTAGTCTTCATTGATGACTCCTTGATAATTGTATATCTTTCAAGAGACACGCAAGGAACCAAGTTAGTATAGAAAAACATACATTTAAAGAGAGAAGAGTAATAATCATTTAAATTATGTAAAGGGTATAAATAAGACTATAAGTGATACAAATGTAATGAATTCCATCAGGAATGTATAACCCATAAATTTACAGTAGTTTCTAAGAAAAAGTCAAACTGAAGGTTGGCCGTGGTGTTAAGTAACCTAATCCTATTTTCTGACAGAAAGATAGTCGTGCAAAGTTCACTTTTCTGTAGGACCATTGTGAGAATCAACTCTCAGACAACTACAAGAGATATCCTGACATGTTAGTATGTTGCTATCTATTAGATCACCGAATTGTGCTTCTATAGTTAGAAAAGAGTTTGGGAAAAGACTGAAACCTCCATTTAGAGCAAATCACATTGACACATAGTAAGCAAATGTCAACAAAGATAAATACAAAGTTTTGCAGCATCAAACAACCGGTTCTGGAATCAGAGAGGCCCAAAAACTGCTTATATGAAGTCCTTACACCAGATGTCAAACCCCCCACCCCATCGCAGTAGCCCTTCAGAAAATTGCATAGGAGCAGAACAAAGGATGTCCACAAGTAGGTGGCTATCACAATCTAAAGAGATTCACCGAATTTAAATGCAGGCTAGTTCAAATGCTACAACCAATAAGACTCACACAGAGGTAAACTCACATTGGGAGTAGAAAGCGCATCATCGTATGGATCCGGTATGGGTCCATCCAACTGAGGAATCCTACAAGACAGTGATCCTTCTTGAACAGGTATTTGTGCAATGCTCCCTGGACCCACCTGCCAAAAGTATGAAGTGACAGTTACAAATAGAGGAAAATAAATGTTCTACAAGATCAAAATGCCTAACAGTCCAATAAAAAGGTTAGCACAGCAAAGGCAAGGAAATCATC
>NW_025952456.1:0-1000 GCF_023119035.1 Salvia hispanica | reverse complement strand
CTGGACAAGTCAGGTGTGTGAAAGCTTTTCTGAGAGACCTGTGAAGTAAAAAAATTAATAACAGAATAAAACCAATAGAAGAAGAAGAAGAAGAAGAAGAAGAAGAAGAAAAGAAGAAGAAGAAGAAGAAGAAGAAGAAGAAGAAGAAGAAATACCTCAGCAAGATCATCTCCAAACAATAGATCAGACAGCTTCACCTGAGAACTAATAGGTTCTGAAACAAAACCTTCAGGAATATATTTTTCAACAATTTCAGGAGTTTTACAGACTTTATTCACAGTAAATGGATGGCTAACTGGATAATCAAAATGATCCTTCAGTTGAACTTTAAATAGAAAATTCTTTCCACAAAGCCTGTCCTCCATCCGCTTAGGAATGGAATGAGTTAAATGAATCTGCAACAAAAATAAAAGATACTATAAAATATATAAAAAATTATTAAAACTGTTGCATTTTTTCTTATTATATATACCTCATCCGCATCAACAATATCATCAACGTTCAAATCCAATAGTTGAATAGCCTCTCTATCCCAAAGTAGAAGTGAAACATTGCTAGTGTCATCCACAATATTTAAAACAAATCTGTACCTACAAAATATTCAATTTTTAAAAAATTAAAAAAATGCTATAACTCTGATTAATCAAACTAATCAAACTACTATAACAATAATAAAATGAAATACCTCCTTTTGGCATAACCAGAAGTCTTCTTACAACGCACACAATAATACTTCCTAGGAGCAACTTGTTCAAGCTTCTTCACACAAATCTTGCAGGACTCATAAAACCATTGACCATAGTGACATTCCACAGAAATAACCCTTCCAAACACCCAATATGAACCACTCTGTGAATAAGAATAAGACACAAACTAAGTTGAGATTTTAATCAGTAAAGTAATAACAACAAAAAAAAGCAAAATTATATATAAAAAAATATTCACTACCTCAAGACACAGGACATCCTCCAGACTCTTCAGTTGTCATCAAACTCACTGT
>NW_025952455.1:0-14118 GCF_023119035.1 Salvia hispanica | reverse complement strand
GAAGCATGTTCTGATATTTTGGCTTACATAACTTATAACAATTGTCTAAGAATTTTACAAGAGTTCAGCCACCTCTTTATAGATAACTATAGGGGTAATTTACGTAAGTCTCTTGATTTGCGTTGACGTGACTTGAAAATCTGATGACATGATTTACGAATGGTGGAGGTAGTGTGGTTTGATTTTCATTAACATGATTTTTTTGTGTTATGTTGGGGATTTATGCTCTGTTGACATGACTTGAAAATCTGTTGACATGATTTATGTTAGTTGGTAAATATTATGTGTTGTTGTTATGCTCTTTGTGGACATTCTGTTTCATTAACATTATTTTGTTGTGTTATGTTGGTTATTTATGCTCTGTTGACATGATTTATGTTACTTGTTAAATATTCTGTTGACATCGTGTGTTTGAATTGGTGTATTCTAATTAAACTGGACATTTTGATCCTGGTAATTTGAAGCATGTTCTGATATTTTGGCTTACATAACTTATAACAATTGTCTAAGAATTTTACAAGAGTTCAGCCACCTCTTTATAGATAACTATAGGGGTAATTTACGTAAGTCTCTTGATTTGCGTTGACGTGACTTGAAAATCTGATGACATGATTTACGAATGGTGGAGGTAGTGTGGTTTGATTTTCATTAACATGATTTTTTTGTGTTATGTTGGGGATTTATGCTCTGTTGACATGACTTGAAAATCTGTTGACATGATTTATGTTAGTTGGTAAATATTCTGTGTTGTTGTTATGCTCTTTGTGGACATTCTGTTTCATTAACATTATTTTGTTGTGTTATGTTAGTTATTTATGCTCTGTTGACATGATTTATGTTACTTGTTAAATATTCTGTTGACATCGTGTGTTTGAATTGGTGTATTCTAATTAAACTGGACATTTTGATCCTGGTAATTTGAAGCATGTTCTGATATTTTGGCTTACATAACTTATAACAATTGTCTAAGAATTTTACAAGAGTTCAGCCACCTCTTTATAGATAACTATAGGGGTAATTTACGTAAGTCTCTTGATTTGCGTTGACGTGACTTCAAAATCTGATGACATGATTTACGAATGGTGGAGGTAGTGTGGTTTGATTTTCATTAACATGATTTTTTTGTGTTATGTTGGGGATTTATGCTCTGTTGACATGACTTGAAAATCTGTTGACATGATTTATGTTAGTTGGTAAATATTCTGTGTTGTTGTTATGCTCTTTGTGGACATTCTGTTTCATTAACATTATTTTGTTGTGTTATGTTGGTTATTTATGCTCTGTTGACATGATTTATGTTACTTGTTAAATATTTTGTTGACATCGTGTGTTTGAATTGGTGTATTCTAATTAAACTGGACATTTTGATCCTGGTAATTTGAAGCATGTTCTGATATTTTGGCTTGCATAACTTATAACAATTGTCTAAGAATTTTACAAGAGTTCAGCCACCTCTTTATAGATAACTATAGGGGTAATTTACGTAAATCATCTTGATTTGCGTTGACGTGACTTGAAAATCTGATGACATGATTTACGAATGGTGGAGGTAGTTTGGTTTGATTTTCATTAACATGATTTTTTTGTGTTATGTTGGGGATTTATACTCTGTTGACATGACTTGAAAATCTGTTGACATGATTTATGTTAGTTGGTAAATATTAGGTGTTGTTGTTATGCTCTTTGTGGACATTCTGTTTCATTAACATTATTTTGTTGTGTTATGTTGGTTATTTATGCTCTGTTGACATGATTTATGTTACTTGTTAAATATTCTGTTGACATCGTGTGTTTGAATTGGTGTATTCTAATTAAACTGGACATTTTGATCCTGGTAATTTGAAGCATGTTCTGATATTTTGGCTTACATAACTTATAACAATTGTCTAAGAATTTTACAAGAGTTCAGCCACCTCTTTATAGATAACTATAGGGGTAATTTACGTAAGTCTCTTGATTTGCGTTGACGTGACTTGAAAATCTGATGACATGATTTACGAATGGTGGAGGTAGTGTGGTTTGATTTTCATTAACATGATTTTTTTGTGTTATGTTGGGGATTTATGCTCTGTTGACATGACTTGAAAATCTGTTGACATGATTTATGTTAGTTGGTAAATATTCTGTGTTGTTGTTATGCTCTTTGTGGACATTCTGTTTCATTAACATTATTTTGTTGTGTTATGTTGGTTATTTATGCTCTGTTGACATGATTTATGTTACCTGTTAAATATTTTGTTGACATCGTGTGTTTGAATTGGTGTATTCTAATTAAACTGGACATTTTGATCCTGGTAATTTGAAGCATGTTCTGATATTTTGGCTTACATAACTTATAACAATTGTCTAAGAATTTTACAAGAGTTCAGCCACCTCTTTATAGATAACTATAGGGGTAATTTACGCAAATCATCTTGATTTGCGTTGACGTGACTTGAAAATCTGATGACATGATTTACGAATGGTGGAGGTAGTTTGGTTTGATTTTCATTAACATGATTTTTTTGTGTTATGTTGGGGATTTATACTCTGTTGACATGACTTGAAAATCTGTTGACATGATTTATGTTAGTTGGTAAATATTAGGTGTTGTTGTTATGCTCTTTGTGGACATTCTGTTTCATTAACATTATTTTGTTGTGTTATGTTGGTTATTTATGCTCTGTTGACATGATTTATGTTACTTGTTAAATATTCTGTTGACATCGTGTGTTTGAATTGGTGTATTCTAATTAAACTGGACATTTTGATCCTGGTAATTTGAAGCATGTTCTGATATTTTGGCTTACATAACTTATAACAATTGTCTAAGAATTTTACAAGAGTTCAGCCACCTCTTTATAGATAACTATAGGGGTAATTTACGTAAGTCTCTTGATTTGCGTTGACGTGACTTGAAAATCTGATGACATGATTTACGAATGGTGGAGGTAGTGTGGTTTGATTTTCATTAACATGATTTTTTTGTGTTATGTTGGGGATTTATGCTCTGTTGACATGACTTGAAAATCTGTTGACATGATTTATGTTAGTTGTAAATATTCTGTGTTGTTGTTATGCTCTTTGTGGACATTCTGTTTCATTAACATTATTTTGTTGTGTTATGTTGGTTATTTATGCTCTGTTGACATGATTTATGTTACTTGTTAAATATTCTGTTGACATCGTGTGTTTGAATTGGTGTATTCTAATTAAACTGGACATTTTGATCCTGGTAATTTGAAGCATGTTCTGATATTTTGGCTTACATAACTTATAACAATTGTCTAAGAATTTTACAAGAGTTCAGCCACCTCTTTATAGATAACTATAGGGGTAATTTACGTAAGTCTCTTGATTTGCGTTGACGTGACTTGAAAATCTGATGACATGATTTACGAATGGTGGAGGTAGTGTGGTTTGATTTTCATTAACATGATTTTTTTGTGTTATGTTGGGGATTTATGCTCTGTTGACATGACTTGAAAATCTGTTGACATGATTTATGTTAGTTGGTAAATATTCTGTGTTGTTGTTATGCTCTTTGTGGACATTCTGTTTCATTAACATTATTTTGTTGTGTTATGTTGGTTATTTATGCTCTGTTGACATGATTTATGTTACCTGTTAAATATTTTGTTGACATCGTGTGTTTGAATTGGTGTATTCTAATTAAACTGGACATTTTGATCCTGGTAATTTGAAGAATGTTCTGATATTTTGGCTTGCATAACTTATAACAATTGTCTAAGAATTTTACAAGAGTTCAGCCACCTCTTTATAGATAACTATAGGGGTAATTTACGCAAATCATCTTGATTTGCGTTGACGTGACTTGAAAATCTGATGACATGATTTACGAATGGTGGAGGTAGTTTGGTTTGATTTTCATTAACATGATTTTTATGTGTTATGTTGGGGATTTATACTCTGTTGACATGACTTGAAAATCTGTTGACATGATTTATGTTAGTTGGTAAATATTAGGTGTTGTTGTTATGCTCTTTGTGGACATTCTGTTTCATTAACATTATTTTGTTGTGTTGTGTTAGTTATTTATGCTCTGTTGACATGATTTATGTTACTTGTTAAATATTCTGTTGACATCGTGTGTTTGAATTGGTGTATTCTAATTAAACTGGACATTTTGATCCTGGTAATTTGAAGCATGTTCTGATATTTTGGCTTACATAACTTATAACAATTGTCTAAGAATTTTACAAGAGTTCAGCCACCTCTTTATAGATAACTATAGGGGTAATTTACGTAAGTCTCTTGATTTGCGTTGACGTGACTTGAAAATCTGATGACATGATTTACGAATGGTGGAGGTAGTGTGGTTTGATTTTCATTAACATGATTTTTTTGTGTTATGTTGGGGATTTATGCTCTGTTGACATGACTTGAAAATCTGTTGACATGATTTATGTTAGTTGGTAAATATTCTGTGTTGTTGTTATGCTCTTTGTGGACATTCTGTTTCATTAACATTATTTTGTTGTGTTATGTTGGTTATTTATGCTCTGTTGACATGATTTATGTTACCTGTTAAATATTTTGTTGACATCGTGTGTTTGAATTGGTGTATTCTAATTAAACTGGACATTTTGATCCTGGTAATTTGAAGCATGTTCTGATATTTTGGCTTACATAACTTATAACAATTGTCTAAGAATTTTACAAGAGTTCAGCCACCTCTTTATAGATAACTATAGGGGTAATTTACGTAAGTCTCTTGATTTGCGTTGACGTGACTTGAAAATCTGATGACATGATTTACGAATGGTGGAGGTAGTTTGGTTTGATTTTCATTAACATGATTTTTTTGTGTTATGTTGGGGATTTATGCTCTGTTGACATGACTTGAAAATCTGTTGACATGATTTATGTTAGTTGGTAAATATTAGGTGTTGTTGTTATGCTCTTTGTGGACATTCTGTTTCATTAACATTATTTTGTTGTGTTATGTTGGTTATTTATGCTCTGTTGACATGATTTATGTTACTTGTTAAATATTCTGTTGACATCGTGTGTTTGAATTGGTGTATTCTAATTAAACTGGACATTTTGATCCTGGTAATTTGAAGCATGTTCTGATATTTTGGCTTACATAACTTATAACAATTGTCTAAGAATTTTACAAGAGTTCAGCCACCTCTTTATAGATAACTATAGGGGTAATTTACGTAAGTCTCTTGATTTGCGTTGACGTGACTTGAAAATCTGATGACATGATTTACGAATGGTGGAGGTAGTGTGGTTTGATTTTCATTAACATGATTTTTTTGTGTTATGTTGGGGATTTATGCTCTGTTGACATGACTTGAAAATCTGTTGACATGATTTATGTTAGTTGGTAAATATTAGGTGTTGTTGTTATGCTCTTTGTGGACATTCTGTTTCATTAACATTATTTTGTTGTGTTATGTTGGTTATTTATGCTCTGTTGACATGATTTATGTTACTTGTTAAATATTCTGTTGACATCGTGTGTTTGAATTGGTGTATTCTAATTAAACTGGACATTTTGATCCTGGTAATTTGAAGCATGTTCTGATATTTTGGCTTACATAACTTATAACAATTGTCTAAGAATTTTACAAGAGTTCAGCCACCTCTTTATAGATAACTATAGGGGTAATTTACGTAAGTCTCTTGATTTGCGTTGACGTGACTTGAAAATCTGATGACATGATTTACGAATGGTGGAGGTAGTGTGGTTTGATTTTCATTAACATGATTTTTTTGTGTTATGTTGGGGATTTATGCTCTGTTGACATGACTTGAAAATCTGTTGACATGATTTATGTTAGTTGGTAAATATTAGGTGTTGTTGTTATGCTCTTTGTGGACATTCTGTTTCATTAACATTATTTTGTTGTGTTATGTTGGTTATTTATGCTCTGTTGACATGATTTATGTTACTTGTTAAATATTCTGTTGACATCGTGTGTTTGAATTGGTGTATTCTAATTAAACTGGACATTTTGATCCTGGTAATTTGAAGCATGTTCTGATATTTTGGCTTACATAACTTATAACAATTGTCTAAGAATTTTACAAGAGTTCAGCCACCTCTTTATAGATAACTATAGGGGTAATTTACGTAAGTCTCTTGATTTGCGTTGACGTGACTTGAAAATCTGATGACATGATTTACGAATGGTGGAGGTAGTTTGGTTTGATTTTCATTAACATGATTTTTTTGTGTTATGTTGGGGATTTATGCTCTGTTGACATGACTTGAAAATCTGTTGACATGATTTATGTTAGTTGGTAAATATTCTGTGTTGTTGTTATGTTCTTTGTGGACATTCTGTTTCATTAACATTATTTTGTTGTGTTATGTTGGTTATTTATGCTCTGTTGACATGATTTATGTTACTTGTTAAATATTCTGTTGACATCGTGTGTTTGAATTGGTGTATTCTAATTAAACTGGACATTTTGATCCTGGTAATTTGAAGCATGTTCTGATATTTTGGCTTACATAACTTATAACAATTGTCTAAGAATTTTACAAGAGTTCAGCCACCTCTTTATAGATAACTATAGGGGTAATTTACGTAAGTCTCTTGATTTGCGTTGACGTGACTTCAAAATCTGATGACATGATTTACGAATGGTGGAGGTAGTGTGGTTTGATTTTCATTAACATGATTTTTTTGTGTTATGTTGGGGATTTATGCTCTGTTGACATGACTTGAAAATCTGTTGACATGATTTATGTTAGTTGGTAAATATTCTGTGTTGTTGTTATGCTCTTTGTGGACATTCTGTTTCATTAACATTATTTTGTTGTGTTATGTTGGTTATTTATGCTCTGTTGACATGATTTATGTTACCTGTTAAATATTTTGTTGACATCGTGTGTTTGAATTGGTGTATTCTAATTAAACTGGACATTTTGATCCTGGTAATTTGAAGAATGTTCTGATATTTTGGCTTGCATAACTTATAACAATTGTCTAAGAATTTTACAAGAGTTCAGCCACCTCTTTATAGATAACTATAGGGGTAATTTACGCAAATCATCTTGATTTGCGTTGACGTGACTTGAAAATCTGATGACATGATTTACGAATGGTGGAGGTAGTTTGGTTTGATTTTCATTAACATGATTTTTTTGTGTTATGTTGGGGATTTATACTCTGTTGACATGACTTGAAAATCTGTTGACATGATTTATGTTAGTTGGTAAATATTAGGTGTTGTTGTTATGCTCTTTGTGGACATTCTGTTTCATTAACATTATTTTGTTGTGTTGTGTTAGTTATTTATGCTCTGTTGACATGATTTATGTTACTTGTTAAATATTCTGTTGACATCGTGTGTTTGAATTGGTGTATTCTAATTAAACTGGACATTTTGATCCTGGTAATTTGAAGCATGTTCTGATATTTTGGCTTACATAACTTATAACAATTGTCTAAGAATTTTACAAGAGTTCAGCCACCTCTTTATAGATAACTATAGGGGTAATTTACGTAAGTCTCTTGATTTGCGTTGACGTGACTTGAAAATCTGATGACATGATTTACGAATGGTGGAGGTAGTGTGGTTTGATTTTCATTAACATGATTTTTTTGTGTTATGTTGGGGATTTATGCTCTGTTGACATGACTTGAAAATCTGTTGACATGATTTATGTTAGTTGGTAAATATTCTGTGTTGTTGTTATGCTCTTTGTGGACATTCTGTTTCATTAACATTATTTTGTTGTGTTATGTTGGTTATTTATGCTCTGTTGACATGATTTATGTTACTTGTTAAATATTTTGTTGACATCGTGTGTTTGAATTGGTGTATTCTAATTAAACTGGACATTTTGATCCTGGTAATTTGAAGCATGTTCTGATATTTTGGCTTACATAACTTATAACAATTGTCTAAGAATTTTACAAGAGTTCAGCCACCTCTTTATAGATAACTATAGGGGTAATTTACGTAAGTCTCTTGATTTGCGTTGACGTGACTTGAAAATCTGATGACATGATTTACGAATGGTGGAGGTAGTGTGGTTTGATTTTCATTAACATGATTTTTTTGTGTTATGTTGGGGATTTATGCTCTGTTGACATGACTTGAAAATCTGTTGACATGATTTATGTTAGTTGGTAAATATTCTGTGTTGTTGTTATGCTCTTTGTGGACATTCTGTTTCATTAACATTATTTTGTTGTGTTATGTTGGTTATTTATGCTCTGTTGACATGATTTATGTTACTTGTTAAATATTCTGTTGACATCGTGTGTTTGAATTGGTGTATTCTAATTAAACTGGACATTTTGATCCTGGTAATTTGAAGCATGTTCTGATATTTTGGCTTACATAACTTATAACAATTGTCTAAGAATTTTACAAGAGTTCAGCCACCTCTTTATAGATAACTATAGGGGTAATTTACGTAAGTCTCTTGATTTGCGTTGACGTGACTTGAAAATCTGATGACATGATTTACGAATGGTGGAGGTAGTGTGGTTTGATTTTCATTAACATGATTTTTTTGTGTTATGTTGGGGATTTATGCTCTGTTGACATGACTTGAAAATCTGTTGACATGATTTATGTTAGTTGGTAAATATTCTGTGTTGTTGTTATGCTCTTTGTGGACATTCTGTTTCATTAACATTATTTTGTTGTGTTATGTTGGTTATTTATGCTCTGTTGACATGATTTATGTTACTTGTTAAATATTCTGTTGACATCGTGTGTTTGAATTGGTGTATTCTAATTAAACTGGACATTTTGATCCTGGTAATTTGAAGCATGTTCTGATATTTTGGCTTACATAACTTATAACAATTGTCTAAGAATTTTACAAGAGTTCAGCCACCTCTTTATAGATAACTATAGGGGTAATTTACGTAAGTCTCTTGATTTGCGTTGACGTGACTTGAAAATCTGATGACATGATTTACGAATGGTGGAGGTAGTGTGGTTTGATTTTCATTAACATGATTTTTTTGTGTTATGTTGGGGATTTATGCTCTGTTGACATGACTTGAAAATCTGTTGACATGATTTATGTTAGTTGGTAAATATTCTGTGTTGTTGTTATGCTCTTTGTGGACATTCTGTTTCATTAACATTATTTTGTTGTGTTATGTTGGTTATTTATGCTCTGTTGACATGATTTATGTTACTTGTTAAATATTCTGTTGACATCGTGTGTTTGAATTGGTGTATTCTAATTAAACTGGACATTTTGATCCTGGTAATTTGAAGCATGTTCTGATATTTTGGCTTACATAACTTATAACAATTGTCTAAGAATTTTACAAGAGTTCAGCCACCTCTTTATAGATAACTATAGGGGTAATTTACGTAAGTCTCTTGATTTGCGTTGACGTGACTTGAAAATCTGATGACATGATTTACGAATGGTGGAGGTAGTTTGGTTTGATTTTCATTAACATGATTTTTTTGTGTTATGTTGGGGATTTATGCTCTGTTGACATGACTTGAAAATCTGTTGACATGATTTATGTTAGTTGGTAAATATTCTGTGTTGTTGTTATGCTCTTTGTGGACATTCTGTTTCATTAACATTATTTTGTTGTGTTATGTTGGTGATTTATGCTCTGTTGACATGATTTATGTTACTTGTTAAATATTCTGTTGACATCGTGTGTTTGAATTGGTGTATTCTAATTAAACTGGACATTTTGATCCTGGTAATTTGAAGCATGTTCTGATATTTTGGCTTACATAACTTATAACAATTGTCTAAGAATTTTACAAGAGTTCAGCCACCTCTTTAGAGATAACTAAAGGTGTTATGTTGTTGATTTATGCTCTGTTGACATGACTTGAAAATTTGTTGACATGATTTATGTTCCTTGGTAAATATTCTATGTTGTAGGGTCTGTTATTCCAATTTGCAAGCCTGAGTTGAGGCCTTATGAAGGTAAAAAATTTTCTTCCCTTGAGGAAGGAATTTCCTTTTATGAAAAGTATGCTCAGGAGTGTTGTTTTGATTGTCGAAGATTTGGAAATAGGTCTAGTGGTGGTGTTATTATTTTTCAGTATGTTGTTTGCAATAGACAAGGATTTCATACAGTATGATATATTATGGACTAGTATTGTTGAAAAATATGGTGTAGAAGATCATAAATGGTTTAAGGATAGGTTTGCTATTAAACATATGTGGATCCCAGCCTTCTTTAGAGATGTTCCTATGGGTTCTTTAATGAGAACAACATCTTTTTCAGAATCTGAAAACAGTTTTTTTAAGAGGTACTCGAAACCGTTGTTTAATTTTGCTGACTTCACTCTTCAGTATAATAATGCCATTGATGCTCAAAGGAATCAAACTGAAAGGCTTGACTATTATGATTCTGTAATCACTCCAAAATATGTCACTGATTTAGCATTTGAGAAGCAATTGGCATCTGTATACACAGATAGGATGTTTAGAGTGATACAAGAATTTATTGCTGAGGCTGATAAGAGTTGTCGGATGATTAGCATGTCCACATTGGAGAATATCGAGGTCTTCAAAGTTTCTGATGCTAGAAAGAATACCTTTACAGTTACACATGAGATAGAGACTGAGTCATATGAATGTGAGTGTAAACTATTTTTAAGGTGTGGTTATCTATGCAGCCACCTTTTCTTCATCCTCAGAAACAAAGATGTCAACAATATTCCAGAGAAATATGTTGGTAACCGTTGGCTTAAAAGTGAATTACTAAAGGCAGTTCATGGTCTCACGAGTGATGATAGTGCGTCTGACAGAGGTATTCAAACTATTTTCTATAGATATTTCAGTTTAAGTTTTAGCATGTGTTATTTAAGCTGTTGACATATCTTATATAGGCTGTTGACATCTTATATAGGCTGTTGACATTTTATATGTGTGCAGGTTCTAACAAAGATGACAAACTACAGATTGCTAACAGGTGTCATGGTCGTTACTTTGGTCTATATCAGCGTGCTTTTAGGAATAAAGATCATTTGATTGCTTTGGATAATTTGCTTGCGGGTATTGGTCCTCAAATCTTTAAAGATGATTGTGCTGGATCGTCGTCTATTGATAAAAATGATTCAATCATGAACATATATGGTATTGCTGTACCTGAAGAAATAACTGTACATGCTCCAGATGTGGTTAGTACAAAAGGTGGTGCAAGTGACAAGGAAAGCAGGATTAAGTCAAGCATAGAGAAAGCAATTGAAAAAGCAAATAAACCTCATAGGCGTTGTGGAAAGTGTCATAAAATTACTGATCATAATGCTAGAAGCTGTGGCAGAAAGGATATATGATTGTTTTTTAGTTGTTGACATAGACTACAAATTATTGACATTTTCTTGTTAGTTGTTGATATCTGATTTTACTCTCCGTTGACATCTATTTTATGATTCTGTTTTTTTAATTTTAAGTTTTGTTTTCTGAGTTGTACACCTTTATACAAGGTGTTGATATTTGGTTATAAGTAGTTGACTTTTTAGTACAACTTGGACTCTGCCTTGCTTTCGTGCTCCATCATGTTTTTAAGGTGCACATGTCAACATTTAAAAATCATGTCAACTAGGCCATGTCAACAACTAATATAATTATGTCAATTATGGTGCACATCGTGTCAACGGCACATACCAGTCATGTCAACTACGGTACATATCATGTCAACTATATATACTGGCCATGTCAACAACTAATATAATTATGTCAACTATGGTGCGCATCGTGTCAACGGCACATACCAGTCATGTCAACTACGGTACATATCGTGTCAACTATATATACTGGCCATGTCAAAAACTAATATAATTATGTCAACTATGGTGCACATCGTGTCAACCGCACATACCAGTCATGTCAACTACGGTACATATTGTGTCAACTATATATACTGGCCATCTCAACAACTAATATAATTATGTCAACTATGATGCACATCGTGTCAACCGCACATACCAGTCATGTCAACTATGTTTCAAGCCTTGTCACCTACACGTACAAACCATGTGAACAATACATAGAAAACATGTTGACAACAATTGTAAGTCATGTCAACTACATGTACTAGTCATGTCAACAACTAATATAATTATGTCAATTTTAAGTTGTTGACATAATATTTGTTTTCCAAGTTGTTGACACTTTATACAAGCTGTTGACATTTTGTTATAGGTTGCTGATATTTCAATCAAGTTGTTTACATTTCAATACAATTTGTTGAACTTATTAACATTTGTTATAACTGCTAATTTCAAAAGTCAGAATGCATAATAATCATTTTAAAACCAATCCAAAAGATAAGTTAACATCAAACATTAAAATCTGTTTTTGTTCACTTCCTCTTTCTACAACTAAACAACTTCTTGTATTTGTTGTTTAGCTTATACAATTTGTCCATGTTTGCTTCCATCCAATCATGAGCTAGTTGTAACATTGGCGATCTCTGGTTATTGTAAATTGATGCAATCATTGTGCAGCAATATCTTCCCCTGAGTATTTGGATAATCTTCAGACTACGCGCAGAAGAAGCCGATATCCCAATCACTGCCCTTTTTCCCAACATAGGTCTCCATGTGCCTCATCAAATAGACACCGCAGTCCTTTATGTTTGTGGTTGTTGTCCATTCTAAATTCAGAAAGTTGAATGAAGACTTGTTTATATTTTCTGAAAGATCTAGCAATTTCTTCTCTATGAAGTATGCTTCGAACATATCTTTCTCCAAAATATATAAATAACTAAATTAAACTACACGTACAAAGCATTTCAACACAATGTAGAGAATATGTCTATAATATAGATAAAAGCATACCAGTAAGCCAATATCAATGTCATAATTTTTCAACGGATCTGTATCTTTAAGTGGCTTTATATTATCTATGATGTCAATGATGTTTTTCTTCATCCAATATACTACAAGGTAGTAATGGTTATCTGCACAAACTGGGAAGAAGACCTGTATGACATGAAATATACAATTATATCCATAGAATACTTGTTCATATTCTAACATAGATATCATTTTTAGATCTTATTACCAAATCAATTTTTCTCCAGTTGAAATCTGGTCTTCTTTCAACCTCATTATCTATCTGAGAAATAAAATTTCTCTTTGCTGTCGAAGCATCCCAATTTTCCTGCCGATTTGTTACATTGAAGTTCTTCAATCCCTTGCTGCTGCTCCTCATTACGAATATATCTTTTCTTTATATTTCCTAAACCAAAAACTCCTGCACTGATTTCTCTATCTTCTCTAGCCTAGCCTGAAGATGCTCACTTTTCCATCCTTTCATTAATGGAAATGTCCGAGGAACAGGACGCTTGTCTTGTGTAACTCTGTCTAAGTAGCAGAGCTACATAAGTTAAAAAATGCATATAAATAACTAATACAACTTATGATAACTATAGTACAATCTATATCAACTACACATACAACCTAATGTAGTCATGTTAATAATCTGTAATGCAAAATGTAAAACATACCATAAGGAAGGAAAGTGGTCCAGCAAAGGCATTATTCTCTGTGATTGACCAATTTTGTTTTGCAAATTTGAGCACTGATATTATATATGAACACCAATTGACATTCCTCACGTTATCCAGATCATCAATTATCTCCCCAATCTTAGATTTTACCATTCCACATGTTGATTGCTCAATCAATGTTGATTCTAGTAAGACCAAGAACATCCTCTTGAACTGTCTTCCTCCTTGAAGATCTTCTAACATAACATCTTCAACATCCTTATGATTCACGCTTGCTGGTTTCGTACCACATATCTCTGCTATCTTCCTCATGAAAGCTGCATTACTTTTACACTTATCTCTGGAGTAATTAATGTCACCTCTTGGAAATCCATATACAAGCTCCACATCCTCTTCGTGATATGAATTTTTTCCCCATTATTAAGCTTTATCTTGCACTTATTTTCATCAAAATTTTTTAATAATGCTAATGCTAATCTGCTGGGAATGTAATCGATTTTGAAATGTAGGACACTCTCGAAACCCAACTCCTTCACAGAATTAATCTGTTCCTCATTCAGTCTGCTTATTGCATTAACAAAATACATCGGCTTCCTTTTCACTAGAAGCCTTTGAGATAGATTCTCGGCAATAACAATCTGTTTTCCATCCTTTACACTTTTCTTTTGATTTTTCTTAATAGTAATTAACT
>NW_025952454.1:0-28056 GCF_023119035.1 Salvia hispanica | reverse complement strand
AAAACTATCACCATAATATTTTCACCCGATTCTGATATCACGTGTTTTCACCAAAATTTATTAAGAAAAAGAAGGCGCTGACCCGATGGAAGAAGAAAACCGGTCAAAGGATGGGAGGTTCTCATTTAGAGATGAGCCATGGACTTGGCTTGGGCCACATAGTTCTAAATATTACTGCATAGTTACTGCACGAACATTGCTGAATATTACTCGATGGGCCACATAATCTTGGCTTGGGCCACTCGATGGGCCACATAGTTCTAAATATTACTCCCTCCATCCCGGATAATTCGTCTCACTTTACCGGGCACGAGTTTTAAAAAATGAAATGAAAAGTGAGTTGAAAAGTGCTGTGTGGATCCTACTTTTATATATTAGTTTTTTATAATAAAATATGAGTGAAAATGCGTTAGTGGAATATGGGGTCAATTACCAAAAATGGTAAAAATGAAATGAGACAAATTATGTAGGTCGGACCGAAATGGAAAAATTGGACAAATTGTTTAAGGAGTATCAACCAACAAAGATTATATTTTCCAAAACCTATTCTTCTCTTGACTTCTTCTATCCCTCACATTTAATCATGGCAACAGAAACTCAAGCTGATAATTCTCAAGAACAGCTTCTATCCGCCATAAAATGTTTAAGGCTGGAGCTTCACAACCACAGAGAAGAACACGCCGCCTTATCCGCCCGGGCTGACCGGCTCTTTTCGACACTGAAGGCCAAGCCAAGGCGGCCCAATCTCCACATCTATCCTCCAAAATTCAACGGAGACGTACGACCCATCAGTCTGGATCTACAAGGTCCAATCCTATTTCGACTATTTCGAAACGCCGGAAAATGACCGTTTACGCTTAGTCGGCCTACTGTTTGAACACCGGACGTCCAATTGGTTCCTTCACAATCATGATCACAATTTGATGAAAACATGGCCTGAATTCTTGGAGGCCGTGAAACGGAGATTCGACCCTCCCCAGGCGCTGAAAGTGACACGTTGGATTCCTGAATCTGGGGTAAATGTCCAAACCTTGATAAGTTGTGCAAGTACACATAATTTCATCCATCCCGATATAGCCAAGAAATTGCGATGGGAGTTTACGCCAACCAGTCCTCCTTTTCGTGTTTATATGGGCAATGTTTACGGAGAGTCATTATTTTGTAAACAAAAGTGTAACAACGCCAAGTTTCACTTCAAGGGCATGAGATTGTCGTTGATTTCTTTGTGATCCCCACTCTTGGTCCGAAGATGGTGTTAGGAGCTCCATGGCTCAAGAGTTTGGCTGAGATTTACCGAAACTATGATGAACACACTATGGTTACATTGCGCGGCTTTTGGGAGAATTTACCTGTTATCAATTAGCACAGGTTATTGTTTAATTTGTTTGCAAACTACAGGACATGAAATAGATTAATTCGTGACATAATTTATATACTGCAACAACTCCAAATTTGAAATTGAGCACAACCACAAAAGTAGCAATTAACAAGGTAAATGAAATAGAAATACAACTCTAATACAAGCTCTCATAGCATCCAAAAACGTAAAAAAAGGTAACATACTCGAAACAACTCAAGAAAGAGTTCCAAATTAAACACAAGGAAAGCACACAATCTTCCATTTTTTCTTCCAATCTAAGTCCCCCTTCGTGTTGGTGCAGCTTTGTTGCGTCTCTTCTTTGTCTTATGTTTATATCCAACTCCATAAAAGAATTCAACTAACCATCTTGGCCTACCACTTCTAATGATCATGTAGCCAATTCCAATGCCAACTAAGAATCCGCTTCCATATCCCATCACCACGCATCGCCAACCAAATCCATCTATGAATTCATATTCATCAGTGTCATATGCTGCTGTGGTTGGCGCCTCCCCTCTTCCTCCTCCACCGTGGCACAACCGAGGCGGCCGAGACCGTCCTCATTTGTGGCGCCAGCACAACTCAATCGGGTTAGTTTTATATGCATTTATATGCATGTAAAATTAAAACGATAGAGTTCTTTTAGAATAATAGCATAAAAAACGATCTGATTAGGGTCGATCGCAGACTAATAATTGAACTAACCGATCAACAATTATGATGGATTTGGTTGGCGAAGTGTTGTGATGGGATATGGAAGTGGATTTGTAGTTGGGATTGGAATTGGTTACATGATTATAAGAAGTGGAAGGCCAAGATGGTTGGTGGAATTCTTTTTCGGGGTTGGATATCAATATAAGACGAAGAAGAGAAGTAACCGAGCTGCACTAACACGCAGGGGAACTTGATTCAAAGCCAAAATGAGAATTCTGTGATTTTTCTTGTGTTTGATTTGGAACTACTGCTTGTGTTTGAGTTGTGATTTCTATTTTCTATAATATTATATCAACCATTTTTTTCTCTCTTATTATACTAATGGTACATTATAATTAACGAAAGTCTAGACTTAAAAAAATTATCTATCCTACAAAAAATTGATGAGTAAAATATAAAAAAAGTTTAAAATGTTACCCCCTTCATCAAAAACTAGTAGTAGGTTTCTTTTTCTAACGAGCTGGATTTCATTTTCTATGAATAATATTTCAACCATTTTTTTCTCTTTTATTATACTAATTGTACATTATAACTAACGGAAGTCTAGACTTCAAATCTCATTGTTCTCCGTTTCACAAATCCAAAACTAAATTAATCACCCTGACACAATTTCCATTCCTACATTCTCTGTTGCCATGAATAAACAAGTAGAGATCTTTTCTAGCAATTTTCAAATTTTATGCGGTGAGAATCGAATTTGGTAAAAGTTTGGGGAGTGCCATACATGTTCTGTCTTAAATAGGATCCTTTTTTGTATTATTCCATATTACATAGGTTTGACTGAAAATCACAAAAAGAAGAGGGACATGACTATGATTATTGATTCTTAGAGGGATTTAACACCAAAATCCCAATTTTACCCTCTATACTTGGATCCTCAGATGTCAAGCCTCATGCAGTAAGATTAATCGTTTTGGAAATACCAGCAACTTACTTTTCTGAGTAACAGACCCCAAAATTCCGCATGAAGAAGGAAACTTTCGCCTCTGCAAAAGAGTAACGCTATCCGAAATGCTACCTCCAGTGAACCGGGGTGTGTGCACCAATCACACGAATACACCGTATCCACGCCGAGTTGAAGTCGTAGATTCTGACAAAAAACGAAATACAAACAATCAGAATTCGAACCCCAACAAATATGTACTCAGACTTTAGGGGTATATAATTAAACTGAACTTGCTAGAGATAATATGAATAGTTGGATGGAGTTTACAAAATAATAATTAGAAGATACAATATGAGATAATTTGAAATAATACCTGTTTGGGATGAATTTAGTCATATGACTGAAGATAGGTTAAATAATTATGAAATGAGTATAATGTAATTTTGGATTGTAGAAAAAAATCAAAATACATTATTGCGGAACTAACTTTAAAAAAATGCAACTTAATACAAAAAATTAGACACAAGATTTTATAAACAAACGTGACAATTGAACAGCTTCTTATACATGTAAATCAAATACATATAATCTGGTTACATCTGTGACAAAATCAAAATCGCAATCATAATTGTTACTCTAGTAGATAGGAATGTAATCAGATCACCGAGAGTGCGAGAGAGAAGAGGGGCGGTGGATTTTGAGATTTGGGGGAAAAGAGTGAGATTTTGAGAAATGAGGGAGAGAGTAGTGACCGATGGAGAGAACAAGATATATGGGAAAATAATACTCCCAAAGTTAAATGAATAAATTCTTGAACCTCCCAATTTAATTAATGATTCGAGGATCCTAGATTTTGCTCTAGGAAATAAGAAAAAGAATAAAATGAGTTTATTCGACTTCTAAAAGTCTAATTAAAGTAGTACTTCTCCATCCCTATATATAGCTGAGTCATTTCTTTTTTCGGCAAAACTACTTACTCTTTCTTACTTTACTCTATATTCATCTTTCTACCTTTTCTCTTTCTAATTTATACTCCCTCCGTCCCAATAAATATGAAACGTTTGCTTTTCGGCACACGATTTTATGTAGTGTTGTTTTGTGAGTTAAAGAAGAGAGAGTAACGTAAGAGAGAGGGAAAAGTAGAGATAAAGTTATTATATTTTAAGAAACGTTTCATTTTTAATAGGACAACCCAAAAAGAAAAACGTTTCATTTCAAATGGACAGAGGGACTATTCATTTTACTTAACTCATTTAAAATAATAAGAAAAGGCCAAACTAGAGTAAAAAGGAATCTCAAATCCAATAAAAAGGCCCAAAGATTCTTTCTTCTTTTTAACAAAATAGGCCCAACTGAATTATTTAAACAAAACAAACTGGCCCAAAAGATAGCCCAATTCTAGAGAATAAGATTGTTCGTTTACACACACAAATCAGATCTATCTCCCTGCTCTCGGCCGCCGGCGTGCGATCTCCTCTGCGCCACCAAACCGCCGTCGCCTGCCACCAACTCCATGTACGGTTGTTCCCTTTTAACATTTGTGCTTTAATACGTCTTTATAAATTTTTATTTCATTATAACATGTCACCGTTTCATTATTAACCATATTTCACATGACATCATAAGAGACACACCAACCGTTTGCCGAAATGCCCGACAAAGTCTGGTGTAGTCTAAGTGTTCGATAAAATGTCACAATATTTGCAAAACATCATAGACACCCAACATGCTACAGTTCCATATGAAACACAAGATTCAAAAATCGGACCTTGGATAAGATTCAAGGAATCTCACTCGAACCGAGTGAGCGTGGTCTAGCATTACCAGTTTGTGATGCAAATCATGCAACTAATCTATTTATTCATAAAGGATAATAGCAATCATCATATTTTAGTCAAATACTACTAACTTACAGTTATAATAGACCACATTAAAGTTTAACAGAAGTTTCTAGTATTGACTGTATTGTTAGAAACCCACAACACACGTGCATCATCAACAAGTTCTGAACAAATACTTCTGTTTAAGAGAAACAAAATATCAGAGTAATTTTCGGTCCAAAGGCTATGACACAAGATTAGAATTTAACATTGAAATATTTGATTTTTTTAGCATCTGTAAAGGTAGCTTAATCACACAATAGAAACAATATGTACAACTTTATGAACAAAGTTGCCTAACTTAGAAATACAACGTTGCATAGTTTAAGATGCATTATTTGCAAAACATCGTACACACAACATGCTAATGTTCCAAATGAAACTCAAGAAAAGCAAAATATTGTCTTGAATCACCTTCTCCTTGGTGTTGCCTTTGCTCTATTCCTTCTCTTCATCTTACTATTATTATATCCGACGCCAAAAAAGGATTCCACTAACCATCTAGGCCTTCCACTTCTTATAATCATGTAACCAATTCCAATTCCAACTACAAATCCACATCCATAGCCTATCACAACACTTCGCCAACCAAATCCATCTATAAATTCATATTCATCATCATCACCCGGTGGAGGAACAATTGGTTTTCCATTAGTTCTTTCACACTGCTTTGTCAACGGGACTCCACACAATCCCAAGTTTCCTACATATGAATCATTCTGAAACGTAGAAAACTGCGTGGATTGTGGTATCGACCCCACAAGATTATTCATTGACAGGTTCAATTTTGAAAGAAATGTCAACCCTGTCAGATCTCTTGGAATTTTTCCACTCAATCTGTTCCACGACAAATCCAAAGACTCAAGAATACTTATATTCCCAAGAGACACAGGAATCTGTCATGTGAGGTTATTGCGGGACAAATTCAAGTATCTCAGAGAATTAAGATTTCCAATGGAAACTGGAATATTTCCAGAGAATTTATTGGAAGATAAGTCTATCGTTGTAAGCGTATCCAACAATTTATTGAATGTCTGATCCAAACCTTTCAAAGTGACACTTATGTCAAAATATGTTTGGAGCTTATCCTTCTCAACGCGTGTCATATTATCCTTAGCATCTATCATACCTCCAAAATTCTTGAAATATCTATCAGGTAAAGAGCCATCAAATGCATTTCTTGCTATATCCAAGACTTGCAACTTTGGAAACGGATGCTCAGTCTTCGAAGCCACCAACATAGTACCACTCAACTTGTTAGACCTCAAGACGAGGACGCGAAGTTGAGGGAGTGTTTCCATCCAGAAGGGAAATGCACCTCGTATTTCATTATCACCAACGTCAACGCTCTGTAGATGTTGGCAGTTGATCATGGAGTGAGGTATTTCTTCCAATTTATTGCCATTCAGATTGAGGGACTGAAGACTGCATCCTTTTGCAAATGTTGATTGAAGGGCTGTGATTTTGTTTCCTCCCAAATTAAGAAGCAACAGTGAACTATTAAAGTTTCCTAGGCACTTTGGAATTGGCCCTTCCAAATGATTGTCTGCTAAATGGATGAGTGAAAGTATTCTCAAGTTGCAAAATGATGATGGAATCTCTCCTATTATTTTGTTCTGAGGGAGTACTACATAAGTCAGATTTGACATATTCCCAAAGGTGGAAGGCATTGAACCTAAAACTTGATTGGGAATTAGGGATCAAGATTGACATATAAAAATATGAGAGAGAGAGGGAGGGAGGGAGGGAGGGAGGGAGGGAGGGAGGGAGAGAGAGAGAGAGAGAGAGAGAGAGAGAGAGAGAGAGAGAGAGAGAGAGAGAGAGAGAGAGAGAGAGAGAGAGAGAGAGTATGCAGTTTCCAATTATTGTCGTAAAGCCATAACTCACGAATGCTTGTCAGATTTCCAATTTCCTCAGGCAATGGTCCACCAATATTGTTGTTTGCGATATGGAGTATCTCCAAACTATTGAGACGACCAATTTCTTTTGGAATATTACCTGGCCGTATACATTTTGAATAAGGCAACTCATAACATCCAATGAGTTAATTATTGTAACTTTGTATCCAATTCAAATTGATTTTGAATTAGGGATCAAGATTGACATATAAAAATATGAGAGAGATACCATTTAGATTATTGAAGTAAAGCCATAACTCACAAATGCTTGTCAGGTTTCCAATTTCCTTTGTCAATGGTCCACTAATATTGTTGGTTTCGATATGGAGTATCTCCAAACTATTGAGACGACCAATTTCTTTTGGAATATTACCTGGCCGTATACATTTTGAATAAGGCAACTCATAACATCCAATGAGTTAATTATTGTAACTTTGTATCCAATTCAAATTGATTTTGAATTAGGGATCAAGATTGACATATAAAAATATGAGAGAGATACCATTTAGATTATTGAAGTAAAGCCATAACTCACAAATGCTTGTCAGGTTTCCAATTTCCTTTGTCAATGGTCCACTAATATTGTTGGTTTCGATATGGAGTATCTCCAAACTATTGAGACGACCAATTTCTTTTGGAATATTACCTGGCCGTATACATTTTGAATAAGGCAACTCATAACATCCAATGAGTTAATTATTGTAACTTTGTATCCAATTCAAATTGATTTTGAATTAGGGATCAAGATTGACATATAAAAATATGAGAGAGATACCATTTAGATTATTGAAGTAAAGCCATAACTCACAAATGCTTGTCAGGTTTCCAATTTCCTTTGTCAATGGTCCACTAATATTGTTGGTTTCGATATGGAGTATCTCCAAACTATTGAGACGACCAATTTCTTTTGGAATATTACCTGGCCGTACAAATTTTGAGTAAGGCGACTCATAACATCCAATGAGTTATTTAATATTGTAACTTTGTATCCAATTTAAATATAAAGAGACATGAAATCATACCACTTAAACTATTGTCTTGGAGCCATAGGTGGCGAAGGGGTGTAATGTTTCCAATTTCTTTTGGCAATTGACCTGTATAAATAAAATTGTGGCAATCCACTTGGAAAAATGATATTATGCATTAATTGCTAAAAGAGTAGGAAATTAATAATTAAGGTCTTACCACTTAAATTGTTGGCACCCAAGTATAATTCTTGAAGCAATGTCAAGTCTCCAATTTATGTTGGAATGTTTCCACTGAAACTATTGTTGTACAAAGAAAGATACTCAAGCTTTGAACACTGCCCAAACTCAATGGTATTTCCCCATACAACTCGTTGTAAGAAATACGAAGTCTCTTCAGTCTATGGAAATTGCGTCTGCACACATCAAGAGGCAGACTACTAGACAAACTATTATTCCTCAAATTCAAGACTTCTAAAAATGGCATGTTGAAAATAGATGGGGGTATAGGACCATGAAAAGTGTTCTCGCTCACATCTAAAGAAACGAGAAAAGAAAGATTTCCAATTTCTGGTGGAATGGTTCCTAAAAGACCCATGGACGATATGTTCAACTGAGTCACCCTGTGATAGCGAGAATCACAAGTAACTCCGATCCAACTACAAATAGTACTCTCACCACTCCAATTTTTGGACAATATTTTATGGGGATCGAAAGAGATTCGAGATTTGAAGGTAGTAAGTGAAGAACGATCAGTGTTGAAATCTGAGTTTGCTGAGCTATAATCAATCAGCCATTGAAGTAGTAAGAGTGAAATTATTAAGAGGGAGAGCTGAGAAAATCTGTCCATTAGGCTTGATTTCAAAAGAAGTAACGCGTGGGTGGTTATACCGAGATATTAAAAGTGTCTATATATATAACTTACAATTGTAAGTGTGTTTACTTTTTATGATTAATGTATCTACCTTTCTACAATACTAATTAGGGAGTAATGACTGACTCTTGACGAGGACCACGTAAGTCAAGTCAGTGCAATGCGGGTGGGTGACATTTGTTTTTAAAGTCAAACAAATTAAATGCTACTCCCTCTGTCTCGATAGTTGAGTCGTATTTCTTTTTGAACTGTCTCACTGTAGCTAGCTGAGTCATTTCTTTTTTTTTTTTTTTCAAAAAAACAACTTTTCTTCACTCTTACTTTATTATTTCTTTATTATTCTACTCCCTCCGTTCCATAGTAATAGAGACATTTCATTTTGCGCACTTGTTTTGTAAAAATAATTATAAATAGTTGAAGTGGAAAAAAAGTAAAGTAAAAGAGAGAATATTGTAGATAAGACTCTTCTCTACATTATTCTTTCTCTTACTTTACTTTCTTACTTTACTTTCTCTCCACTTTAGCTATTTATTATCATTTTTTCAAAACGAGTGCAGAAAATGAAATGCCTCTATTACTATGGAACGAAGGGAGTACTTTTTTTCTTTCTACTTTATTTTCTTTTACTTAACTCACTTAAAAATATTTTTCTTAAATATTATACATGCAAAAAAAAAAAAGGTCTCTACTACGTAGGGATAAGGGGTGTATGCATGTGCATTATAATAAACAAAATAGTGATGATTTTTCGTTGTGATACAAATTATCCCATGTCAAAAAGTTGGACTTCTACATTCTATGCTGAATAAATCAACGATAATGAATGTGGACAATTTTTGCCAAACTTCAGAGGCCAACAACAGAGAAGAAGGCCAAACTTCGGATCGATCCTCCAAAATTCAACGGAGACGACCCATCAGACTGGATTTACATGGTGCAGTCCTATTTTGACTATTTTAAAACGTCGGAACAGGATCGTCTACGCTTAGTTGGACTACTGTTTGAACACCGGACGTCCAATTGGCTCCTTCACCAACACGATAACAATTTGGTGACAACATGGCCTGAATTCTTGGAGGCCGTGATACAGAGATTCGACCCTCCCCCAGCGTTGAAAGTGACAGGTACGATTTCGGGGGTGTATGTCCAAACCATAATAAGTGGCAGCAGTACACATAACTTCATCCAGCCCGATACTGTCAAGAAATTTAGGATGTTGGTTATGCCAACCAATCCTTTCCGTGTTTCTGTGGGCAATGAGTCGACATTTCTATGTAAAGAAAAGTGTTACTACGCCAAGTTATCACTCGGAGGGGATGAGTTTGTTGTTGATTTATTTGTACTCCCCTTTCGTGGTCCTGAAGTGGTCTTAGGAGTTCCGTGGCTGAAGAGTTTGGGTGAGATTTACCGAAGCTACGACGACCAGGCGATGGAATTTACGCATAAAGATAAGTTGGTTACATTACGCGGCGTCTGGGAGAAGGGACAACATATATTTTACAATGCAATGAAGGAGTAGGAGTGTTTCTAAGGGATATAGATCAACTATGGAAGAAGACATTTTGATTAGTATCAAGTCATTTTTCCATTTTTGTCATAGTTGATTTATTATTCCATTTGCTATCTTTATTTGAGATTGGACTAATAATTGGTTTACTATTTTATTCGAAGTACGTTTGGGTTTGATTTCGTTTTTATTTGTTTTAAAGTTATTGAAATTGGATTAATTAGTCGGTGTTTGGCAAATCCTGAGATTAAGACTTTGATTAGAATTTGATCCTTTATTTTTATCTATTTACATTTGTTATCATCTTTACATCTATTTTTATCTAGTACTAACTTGTTTCTTTGCCACTTTTATCAAGCATGTGGTAAGTTTCCTCACAAGACTCGCAAAAGTTTAATAATTATCTTGAATGACAAAATAATTATTTGCAACAATTTTTTTGAAGCGTATGTAATTATCTTCATCGCTTCCACTTTAAAGATTAAACTTCTCACAAAATTCCTTTTTGAAAGAATATAAAAAGCTAATTAGCTAAAGAAAATTCATAAAGAATGATATGCAATAATTAAATCAGAGAATTTAAGATCTCGACTTAAGGCTTGGATTCTCAATTACATTCAAATATTCAATAAAACAAAATATATATGAGAAAACATAGAATATTAAAGACTAAATCTCTAAGCAAAGATCCACTTTAAAGACTAAACTCCTAACAAAATTCCTGTTTGAAAGAATATTAAAAGCTAATAGCTAAAGAACATTCATGAAGAATGATATGCAATGATCCTAATGAGGTTATGCTTCCTATGTTCTTATTTTGCTTAGAGGACTTCAATCTTCATGATAATTAAATAGGGCCATACTCTCAAAAGGAATCTCAAATCAATTAAAAAGCCCAAAACTTCTTTCTTCTTCTCAACAAATAGGCCCAACTGAATTATTTAAACAAAACAAACTGGCCCAAGAGAGAGCCCAACTCCAGAGAATTGTATTGTACTTTAACACACACACACACAAATCACATCTATCTCGCCGCTCCAGCTCTCGGCTGCCGGCGTGCGACCTCCTCTGCGCCACCAAACCTCTGTCGCCGGTCACCAACTCCATGTACGGTTTGTTCCCTTTTAACAATTGTGGTTTAATAAATCTTTATAATTTTTTATTTGATCATAACATGTCAACATTTCGTTATTTATCATATTCTACATTTTATTATTTCATCATAATCCGTTCCTGAAAATTTGTACTATTTTTCCATTTCTGTCCGTCCCCAAAATTTGTCTCATTTCACTTTTACCATTTTTAGTAATGGACCCCATATTCCACTAACTCTTTTCTACTCACATTTTATTACTGTAAAACTACTCCCTCCGTCCTACATAATTTTACCCAGTATTCCATTTTAGGCCGTCCCACATAATTTTACACACTGCACTTTTACCACTTTTGGTAGTGGACCCCATATTCCACTAACTCATCCCTACTCACATTTTATTATAAAACTAATACTTTAAAAGTAGGACCCACATCCCACTAACTTTTTCAACTCGCTTTACATTAGATTTCTTAAAACCCGTGCCGGGTCAAAGTAGGTAAAATTATGTGGGACGGAGGGAGTAATATATAAAAGTAGGATCCACAATCCACTAACTTTTTCAATCCACCGATGTGAACATGTTTGGTTGAAAAACAGCTAAATGTGTAGAAGAAAATAATATTCTGTATGAACTTTTATTAATTATCTAAGTCGAACTAATAGCACAAGATCGTTTACGTAGTACAATTTGGTTAAATAGTGTTTTATGTTCCAATTCTTAACAAATTTCTCAAAGAGCCAAGGCTGGGTTTCCAACTCAATCAAGCAGAAGAGCAGAGAACAATTTGCTCGATGAAATAACTCAATCGAACAGTTCACACCTCAGGTATTCGATGAAAGGCTAACAGAGTTCCGAACTCCATTTGTTTGATGAAAAGACTGGAAGAGAAAAGCAAACAGAAGAACAATCCCCATATATAAGGCCCAAGAGAAATTGGAAGTGCTGGAACAATTGATGTGGAGCAAAGGGCAGTTGTAAACTATGCACTTCAGGTGCTTGATAAATTGATAGTGTAAATAGTGACGAAATAACTCAGGTAAATTAAAGTGGAAAAAAATGAAATAATTATCTCGTTGGGCTAGGGGTTTCTCCGTCCATAACTAATTGCAATGCTCAAATAAACATTAAATAATAATTAAACTTTATAGATCAATATAAAATATACTACGAGTGATAAACAACAAAAAATAAATAACAATATGAAATACTCCATCCGAATAATGGATGCGTTTCTTTTTCGACACAGAGATTAGATTCTTCGATCAGCTCATACCTCTCTGCTTCAATTGTTCTAGAAGCTTTGTGATTTCAGTTAATTTTGAGGAAGCGGTGAATTGCGAATAAGCCCTAATTTCTCACTTAGCTCAATTATGGTTTATGAGCGCGGGAATGGGAACTTAAAGTGTTTTGAAAAGTGTTTTATGTGTTAATTTACTAATTAGTGTGATATTTGTGAGCTAATTTTGATAATTTATGCTCTTGGAGTTCGTGGGTGTTAGTGGCTAGTGGTGATACGGTTTAAGTTCCTATCGAGAGATTTGTAGAGCACACGAAGATTGAACTGAAAGAAAGCCATAATTCCCTAGTTGAAGTTCTAGGATTTTAGAACAAGAATGAGAAAAGAATATTTTATTTCTTAATTCTCAATGAACTTAATTCTCAATGAATGAAAATACGATAGAATTCTATTATATAGAATTCTAAACCCTAACACAATCTTGCTAATCAAGAAAGATAATTATAATAAAAGACTATATAAAGATATGGAAAATAACTAAAGATAACTAACTAAAATAAAAGATACTCTTTATCAAATAAATTCATGAAAGATATATTGGAGATGATCTTCGGCAATATCTGCTGAATCGAGGACCCTATCAACTGCCCCACTGTTGAAAACCACCTTGCCCTCAAGGTGGAAGGCAAGATAAGAACGGCCGTAGTGATTTTCTCTCGTGAAATTGATAGCAAGTGAAGGCAAACAAAATCAAGCATCCAATACAATGCAAATACCCCATTAGAGAACACCACAACCACCAAATCAGGTCCTCTGTGATAATAACATGTTGTTAACTTTGCCTGCGTTTGCATAGAAAAGTCATTTTTGTGGAATAACTCGTCATTCTCATCAAGCTCGTCTCCATTAGCACCAACATCATTCCTTTTCTTCAAATTAACATCAGTACTTTCTCTTCCAATAACTTCAATGTCGGACAGCCCATAGTTCAAGGCTCGGCTGGAAAATGGATCGTTCGGTGGTATGGTGCGAGCATCGCCGTATAGATTAAGGACGACCGTTGCATCACCCCAAACTCCTTCAACATGATGTGCCTTACCGTTAGACAAGTAAAATGGACGGTCATAATGCCATTTAAATGCACCACAAACAATACTCATAAAATCTCCCGGTTCAAAAATGAGCACTCCTTGCTTCACATCAAACTGAAGAATTTCACACCCGAACTGGACTTGCGCACATATCCGGTGGACGACTCGGCCGACTTGTGGCTGTTGCGCGTGTTTGGAGCAGCGGCAGAGGCTGAAGTTATTTGCAACAGTGGCTGCGTGTTCGTGACAGGGGTGCTGATCCATGACAGCAGCGAGTCCACAGGAGAAGAAGCCGCCCGGCTAGAGCAGGTCGTTCGGTCAGGCGGCAGTCTCCAACCTATGGTAGCGTTTCTGCCCAACTGCAACGTATCATTGCACGGCAGAATCAAGCGGGAATCAACAACAAAAGCTTTTAATTGATGGGGAATTGCTTGTTGCTCCAATTGAAACAACTCACGATCATCAACATTATGCAAATTCTCCATTTTCAGACATAACTCAAAGCTTCGAGTAGGAATGGGCACATATGATGCAATTATGAGTTGTGTGACATCAATGGAAGGAGGAACTTCGTCAAGTGGTGCACCGACAACAGAGTCTGTAACGACATCAAGAACAGAGTCTGTAGCGGCATCAAGAATTGAAGAATCCGTCACAATTGCGTGTGCATCAATAATGGATTCGGCTCGATGTTCATTAGAAACCACAGGAGCAACCATTACTGCCTCCATAGAACTATCACGTCTCTCCGAGTTCACAATTGGTAAGCTAGCATCAATTTCGTGTGAAATCAGATCCAAAAACGTGCGTGAAGGTGGATTAAGTAGTTGCATTTCATCATCTATATGTGTAATCTCCTCAATCAATTCCGGACCAAAGTGGTGACGAACTGCCACTAAGAAATCCATCCACGAACCCTTCATGTCAGACTTTTGATAAGTATGAAACCAATCCAACGCCGGTTGTTCAATAATTTTTCAACCACGGCCAAGCAAACCGATTCATCATTTACAAAATAATTGAAATAGTCTTGAATACCAAAAATCCAACCTAACGGGTCATCTCCGTTGAAGAGAGGTGCTTCAATTCGAACACGGGTGGGGACAAATTCTCCAGTGGTGCGTGATGGTGGAGGTCTCCAAGTTCGAGTTGATGAAGCGACCATTGGTTGCGGCGTCCGAACTAGCGAGTTGCTAAGGTAAGTGTGCGCCGCTGATGGCTCTCATCGGGTGGCTGAGTATGCCATGTCGAAAGCTGAGGCGAGCGCACGTCGAGGCTGTCCGGAGGCTCCTCGGACAATGATCGCCACGCGAACCTTGTTGGCATGATATATGTGGTTTGAGTGTTGATTAATTGGCATAGTTCCACAAGCAACAGATGGATATCACAATGAGCATGTTGTTGTGAGTCCATAATTTGTGGAGAATCTTGAGAAAGTGGACTGGGGAAATAATTTGGAGAGATTGTGGGGAGATTATGACGTGAGTTAGAGGGATTTTGAGGGGATCAAGCTGATGGAGGAAGAGTAAACAATGGAAGCACCAATTGATAGGGTTTAAGTTCTCTATCGAGAGATTTGTAGAGCACGCGAAGATTGAACCAAAAGAAAGCCAAAATTCCCTAGTTGAAGTTCTAGGATTTTAGAACAAGAATGAGAAAAGAAGTATTTTATTTCTTAATTCTCAATGAATGAAAATACAATAGAATTCTATATAACCCTAACACAATCTTGCTAATCAAGAAAGATAATTAAAATAAAAGACAACAAAAAGATATGGAAAATAACTAAAGATAACTAACTAAAATAAAAGATACTCTTTATCAAATAAATTCATGAAAGATATATTGGAGATGATCTTCTGCTGAATCGAGGACCCTATCAAGTGGTTTGTTTGATTGCTCCCTTTTCTTTAATTGTGATAACCAGTATTCAATTTACGCTTTTGTTTGCTTATTAATGAAGAAGAAGATTGCATTTTACATTGTTTTGTAGGGAACTGTTGGATTCTGTTTTGTGTAATTAGTTAACTTTACTTGCCTCTGTTTTTATGAAGTGCTTAGCATTCTGTTAATATGAAGATTGCATTTTTATGTTGCAAACTGTTGGGATTCTGTTTTGTGCAACAAGTTAACTAAGTGTGCTTGCATTTTTATGAAGTTTTAGAGGCTGTCTACTTGTTGAATGTCTTTTCAAAATTGTTTTTATTTAAGTTCTACAACTTCTCTCTGAGTTTCTTCACTGTGGCCGGTGGATTGCATTAGTCAATGCGTACTTGTTTTTGTTTTTGTTTTTGTTGATTGGTGTCTGCTGATGTTGTCACTGACTTTCCTTTTCTTTTCTTGGTTTGGTAGTTTTTGACTAGTATAGAAGATATTAATATCTTGTGGGAAATGGATCCAAAGACATGAGAATTTGACCCTAGTAATGGCTGGGAATGCAAGATTTGAATTGACCTCGGCCAGCCCGGACTCTGGTTTTGCTGGTAACTTCCAGAATGGGCAAAGGGGTTATTCTGCCTCCTCTTTGGATCGGTCGACAAGTTTCAGAGATGGAATCGAGGGAAGAAACTTTTCTTCAGGGAAGGCGAATTCTAGAGGGAGTGCAACAACTTCAGGAGATGCAAGTACATTATCTCAATGTCTGAAGTTGGATTCATTTCCTATTGATCAAAAACATGCACAATTTAGTGATGTAAGGAGGGTTCTCGGATTTGTTGGCAGTAGTTCAGAAGATAACTCTTTTGGTAGTGCTCATATAAAGAATCCATCTCCCACTGCCCTTGAGGAATTGAAGCGATTGAGAGCAAGCGTTGCTGATTCTTGTCTTAAAGCCAGGTAAACTTACAATTACTCCAAATGAGGTTGTCCTCCTTGGAATCATCTTGTTGAATGGATGTTTGGATAAAAATTCAGTTTTGTGCATCTTTGTGTCTAGTTTTGGCTGATGAAACCATTCGGTTAATGCATTTGTATGATGTTTTACATCATTCCATGTATCTCTTCTATTCTAAAATTTATTATGTTTCTGGCAGTTCTAGAGCAAAAAAATTGGAGGATAATTTAAATAAGTTGAACAAATTTGAAACCATGTCGTCTAAGAAGCAGCAACAATGGAATGAGATGCCGACGCATGAACGGTCTGGTGGTTCAACCTTGAAGATAGGATCACTGATGCATCGGAGCATGGCGGAGTTTGGAAGTCAGAAATTTGATGATCGGCCTAAGAATGGTGGATTGAATAAGCGCTTACGGACATCAGTGGCAGAAACCAGGGTATTAACAATTATTTACTTGTACTCTGCATTTGCTCATTCAGTACATCATTCTGTATCAGTAATGCTGCGATGTTGTTTCTTAATCTTGACATTTTTTATGAGTATTTGGTGCTGGAAAAGACACTTTCGTCATGCACTTCTTAATATGGATTTAGCAAGACCAAGCTCAAGGAATAAATGCATTTTAATTGCCTTTAATAACAATGCAACATGTACTCACGTCTACATTGAATATAGAGTTGTAGACAGTAATTCTGCATAACGACGTAATATCTACATAATTCTGGTGGCACTCTTTTGCTTTGTATCTGCCCTCTTTCAGTATTCACCAATTTTATTGTTTTTTTATCTATTTAGTTTAGCTATTCCTCTTCTTATTGGTTAAAACAGTTTGCTACACTTTCCCATTCTCAGGCTGAAGGCAGAAATAATGGAATACTACGTCAGCCTTTGACAGTGACAAAAGAAAGAGATCTGCTTAAGGACCGCAATGGGGATTCTGAGATGGGTGAGGAAAAGATAAGGAGGTTAAGAAAATGAAAAGGAAACGCACATTTGGTACAGCCTTTCCGAGATCTGTTGACAATGATGGGGAGCTGAAGAGGACCATGCATCCTAAGCTCAATAGCGAATCTAGCCTGCAGTCCAGTGATTCCACGCAAAGTTTTAGGTTAGATTCTATTATATGAACCAAAATCTGTGTTACTTGCAGTTGTGCTGCTTGTCAATCTCTATTTGCTTTTGATTCGATGTTTTCTGGATTTTGCTTTTATTAGGTGATGCTTATCCCATGCATGTTTTGGAAATTGATTTTATGGAATTCCCTATCCTTATAGATGCAACTTTGGAGTACCATCATCTTTGGAGCTCTGTTGTTACTATTGCTGTTTTGTCCTTCCAAATTGCTTTTCTTATGATCTGCATTTACCATCCTTATCCATTGAGCCATTGGAGCAATAATCTCTATGTTTATATCAATAATAATTTAAAATTTAATATAATGACACTTGTACTTTTGGAAACATTTTCCTTAGGTCAAGAGCTTCTGGTGGCACCAACAAATTAGATTCAACATCACAGCCTGCTGGTTCTAGTGCCCGTGCTGCCTTTAAGAATGAACAAGAGAAATCAATGCTCTCAAGGGATGGCCCTGTTGGACCAATCAAGGAGCGGATCTAGGAAAATTAAATGTTAGGTGTGTATCTTATCATTTGAATCCATAAGTCATTTGCATGCATGTTTTCTGCTGACTTATCTACATAACACCCTAAACCTCACTGTTCTGCTGAAGCACCTTTCCCTTTCCCCTTTTTGTAATCTTAAACTGGATAGTCCTTTGATGGTAACAGTGCTGGGTTTTCTTCTAGGATAAACAATCGTGAGGAAAATCATTCCATTTGTCCTAGCCCTATACTAAAAGGGAAGGCATCCAGGACGCCACGAAATGGCTCTATGGTTGCAGCTAATTCAACTTCTACCACCCCTCGTGTGTCTGGAACTCTAGAGAGCTGGGAACAGCCCCAGGCTCTTAACAGAACTCCAACAATTAGTGGATCTAACAATCGGAAGCGTCCTATGCCTGCAGGGTCATCATCTCCCCCTATAACTCAATGGGGTGGTCAGAGACCACAGAAGAGTTCTCGAACGAGAAGGACAAATCTTATTCCAGTCCCAAACCTTGATGATGTCCAGATGAAAGCTGAAGGAGGCTCACCTTCTGATATCAGTCCCCGGTTGAGCACCGGTACCACCAGTGCTTCTTTTCCCACCAAGAGTTCAGGCAGTGGGAACCAGAACTCTAAAGCAAAGGCTGAAAATGTTTCATCTCCTGCAAGGTTGTATGAAAGTGAAGAATCGGGTGCTGGCCCGTTTAGAATGAAAGAGAAGGGCATAGGTAATGCAGATGTTGATGAAAAGGATGGAAGTGCAGGTCCAAACATTAGGACATCTACAATACCTATGAAAAAGAATAAAATCATGGTAAAAGAAGAAATCGGTGATGGTGTGAGGAGACAAGGGCGTAGTGGAAGGATCTCACCATTTTCTAGGGGTATCATGTCCTCAACGAGAGAGAAGTTAGATATTGTGCCACCGAGCAAACCTCTGCGAAATGCAAGGTCTGGATCTGACAAGAATGGAAGGTCTGTCTATTTTCCTGGATGGTTAATATCCTTCAGTTGTGTTCTGTCTTTTGTTGCTTTTCTCCATTCTTGAGGCCTTCTGATGTACTGTTGCAGCATGTCAGGTCGCCCTTCGAAGAAGCAATCAGATCGCAAAGGTGTCTCTCGTCTTGGCCATGGGGGTTCCCCTGATTGTAGTGGTAACTTGAAAAAATGCATTTGTCCTTTCCGTTTGCTCGCATTCTGCTGATGTGAATGAGTAATTATATGTATAGTAAAAATAATGTGAATCTTCTAGATTGAAGACTCATGAATTTGCCCGGATTTATTCTTGTAAATAAACCCAACAAATGAACAAGATAAATCAAGAAATGGAACAAGAAAAAAAGGTAAAAGGATAGAAGATGGATTAGTGTTATGATTTAGGTGAAGAACAAGAAAGAAATCACAAAGGAACTTTCACATACAAACACCTAATGGCTCCACAAACTAGCAACACAAGAACTAGTGAGCATACCTTAACAAACAATCTAAGCCCGGCAATAGATCGAATGCAACCACAAGGGATTTTGATAGATCTTCAATGAAGATGAAAGTGAGTTCTTAAATGGAGGCTTGTGCTCTTACAACATTCAAAAACTGGTTGAAATGAACCATAGCAAGAGTATTTATACTAGAAGTTAAAAAGAAGCAAAACAAGACAAGTCTTGGTCAAAAAGTCACATTTCGGACAAAACACCCGACCGGGTGTTTCCCACGGCTCATTTCACCCGCCCGAGTGAAGTCTCTAGACAAAAACTGAATTCTCGGCAAAAAAAACCCGACCGGGTGTTTTTGGGTTGCCAAAACACCCGTCCGCGTGTTTCTTTCTGCATTGCGCGGCTTTCTTAAAACGATCGTATCTCTCTCATCCGAACTCCGTTTGTGGCGTGTGAGGTACCCATGCGAAGGTATTTCGACGATGAAGACGATGGTGGTCTTGGATCAACATTTGGACACCATATTGATAGGTATATTGATGTTTGAAACGGACCTCAGCTCCGGAGTGGTTTATTGGATGCCTTCGTTCCTTCTATTGATTTGGCACGTCCCGGATTCACATCATCCCCTCCTTCTTTTTGAAAGGATTTGTCCTCAAATCCGGTTCTTAGATTCATCTTTCGGACACCCGGATTCACATCATTCCCTCCTTCTTTTGAAGGATTTGTCCTCAAATCCGGATCAAGCATACCTACAAAACCAAGTAAGTCCAAATCAAGTATCATAGTTCTAGAAGATGGACTAGACTTACCAAGGGTGTAGAGAGCTATAAAGCCAAGATTGCAAATCTTCATGTGGAGTATATCTAATGCATATATTGATAGCCAAAATTGCAAATCTTCATGTGGAGTATATCTAATGCATATATTGCCTCATCAATCATACCGTTATCATGATCATAAAGTAATAACAATATTGGAAAAATTCGGCCACTAGGTATTAGGAGGCTATGATCAAACAATGAAGCTTGCATCAAGTAAGAAACATAGGATTTACAACCTAACCATACTACACATGTATACTCAATTTCATAAGCAATGGTATGATTACCAAGTTTTCTTCTAACACAAATGTGCATCCCATCAAGACATTGTCCTTGATCATACTCTAACGAGTCCAAAATATAAGCACATGATATGGAGGCACAAAAGTCTAACAATTCATTCACAAGATACCTCAAAACAAAACCATTTGTTGTAAGATCTTTGACAAAATAGTCATAAAACATACCAACTCCATTAAAAGGTTTGATTGTCTTGCAATAATAGAACATATCATGCCAAGAAACACATGCATCAAACACCTTGCACCTCTTGGTTCCAAATTCACCCACTCTACCAATCCACATATCTAACATCGCCTTCATAAAAGAATTTACATTCTTAGAAGGGCTAGGGACACACAAGAAAGGATCCTCATAGCTTGTAAGACTTAACTTAACAAGTAATGATTCAAGATTATCATGCCACATATCAAACAAACCACAAGTGATACGAGTATTAACACAAATGAGCATTTGAAAACCAATCACATTCACTTGTTTCATTAAATCATTATCACAAGTTAAGGTGAGAATACTTAAACCTTGGGAAAGAGGTGATTCAACTTGACCTTGCGTCCATGAGTTCATCACCGGTAAGAGGTTACTCGGTGCATCCACGACTCGAGGTTCACATTCCAATCCTTCCAATTTCTGTCTCAAAAAATCATCAAAGAGAAAAGACAAGTAATAAGAGTTAGTGAAATAAAGGTCATTCTCCTCACCAAGAGCAAAAATGATAGGGTGATTTAGAACCCTCCCATGGGTGATCTTAGAATCTAACAAGCAACCTTTTTTTCTCACATGCTTGTGGTTTTTCTCTCTTAAAAGCGTGGATTCAAACTCACCCCCACCACTCTCTCTTGGCTTTTGCGTCTCACATTTTCGCCTTTTCTCACACACTATTAGCTTTTGAAGCATGCTCTCATGTTCTAGCTTTTGCTCTTTCTCTCGATTCCCTCTCAAGTGCTTATTCCCATTATCAACCTCATGTGGCTTTGATTCGTTGTTCAAGATTTGAAGGGCATTCAATGGCTCACACTCGTCCTCGGCTTCCACAATGCTAGACTCGACATCATTGAAAGTTGGGTGGGCATCTTCTTCATGTGTAGCCATAGACTCCATTTCATCATCACATTGCTCTTCATCGCCATCGTCAACAAAATCCACCATATGCTTGACACGCTCTTTATCGTCACACTTATTTTGAATCAAGCCCTTTGAAGTAGTGAAGTTGGATGACAACCACGACGAAACCTTCGTGTGATAGCTAGGATGTGATAGGTTCACCTTCTTTGGTGGGATGCTTCTTCGGCTTGTGTCTTCACCACCATGTCGAGGGCTTGAGCTCATCCTTGCGTTACTTGAGACTTCCTCCCCCATTAACCACTCATGCACCTTATGACGATCATGATCCCTCATCCACCTAGAGTGAGACTCTCCATGGAACTTTGGAGCTTGTTCCCTTCTACTCCCTTTATTAAGTCCATCATCATGGTACCTTAACTTGTAGCCACTCCTACCATGTCTCTCTCGGTCACTAGGTGCCATGGAATGGTTATGCCTAACTCTATCTCTAATGTGACTTATATCCTCATGATATGCCGTAAATCCTCCTTGCATAGCATTCACAAGACCCCGCACCTCGTGCATCTCCTTCATGATTGAGGAAAACATCTCTTTGAGGGTGTCGTCGGATGTGGACGCGATGTCGTCCCCATCCTCCCTTCTAGGCGAATTGTGTCTAGAATTCCTCGTATGTGGTGGCATTTTCGGGTACCTACAAAGAAGATAAAAAGGACTAGGGACACATTCCTTTTGTTAGTGACACAAACAACGCACACACCCAAGAATGGAGATTTTAGTGAGGAGCTCACTTCCCAACCCACAAAGTATGTCCCCAATTCCCCAAACTCACACCCAATGTCTCTCGGAAGGCTTAGAGATTTAGTGGCTAGATACTCTCTCTCACTTGCTCTCGATGATGTAATCCCAAGGGTTGCACAAATAGTACAAACAAGATACACAACTAGGCAAGTGAAAACTAGTCCAAGAAGCCACAAGAATAGTGAAAGTAGGGAGCTACGCCAATGGGACAAATTAACAAACACTTTGTGTGCACAATTTCACCCAACAACAATAGACCCAACAATTGATGTAATTTTGGCCTACAACTTTCCGACAATCAAATTGACATACCCAAGAACACATATATCAATTTATAGCTAAAGCCCATGGATAGGATTTGAGATCTCTCTTTTTTTTTTTTTTTACAATTTTCTAACAATTTCACTCTTTTTTTTTTCACTCTCTTTATTTTTTATTTTTATTTTTTTTGCTTACAAGAACAAGAACCAATGGCTCTTGATACCAAATAATGTGAATCTTCTAGATTGAAGACTCATGAATTTGCCCCGAATTTGTTCTTGTAAATAAACCCAACAAATGAACAAGATTAACCAAGAAATGGAACAAGAAAAAAGAGTAAAAGGATAGAAAATGGATTAGTGTTATGATTTAGGTGAAGAACAAGAAAGAAATCCCAAAGGAACTTTCACATACAAACACCTAATGGCTCCACAAACTAGCAACACAAGAACTAGTGAGCATACCTTAACAAACAATCGAAGCCCGGCAATAGATCGAATGCAACCACAAGGGATTTTGATAGATCTTCAATGAAGATGAAAGTGAGTTCTTAAATGGAGGCTTGTGCTCTTACAACATTCAAAAACTGCTTGAAATGAACCCTAGCAAGAGTATTTATACTAGGAGTTAAAAAGAAGCAAAACAAGACAAGTCTTGGTCAAAAAGTCACATTTCGGACAAAACACCCGACCGGGTGTTTCCCACGGCTCATTTCACCCGACCGGGTGAAGTCTCTGGACAAAAACTGAATTCTCGGCAAAAAACCTGACCGGGTGTTTTTGGGTTGCCAAAACACCCGCCCGCGTGTTTCTTTCTGCATTTTGCGGCTTTCTTAAAACGATCGCATCTCTCTCATCCGAACTCCGTTTGGGGCGTGTGAGGTACCCATGCGAAGGTATTTCGACGATGAAGACGATGGTGGTCTTGGATCAACATTTGGACACCATATTGATAGGTATATTGATGTTTGAAACGGTCCTCAGCTCCGGAGTGGTTCATTGGATGCCTTCGTTCCTTCTATTGGTTTGGCACGTCCCGGATTCACATCAAAAAAACTCTATGCTAATGTATTGTAATTTTCAGGGGAATCAGAGGATGACCATGAAGACTTCTAGCAGCTGCTAAACTTGCTTGGAATTCTAGCGGTACGTATTTGTGATCAATAACATATTTCTCATAGTTACTTTTTTACTTTTCTGACTTCTGAATGAATAGGACTATCCTTGATTGCTATTTTTACTTGCTGCAGTTAATGCATGCTCAAGTGCATTTTGGAAAACAGTTGAGTCCTTGTTTGCTTCTATTGGCCCTGATGAAAAGTCATACTTATCTGATCAGGTAATTTAGTCAATGTTTTGATAGATTTTACATATCATAGCCAATTAATTTCTGATTTATTTGCTCTAATATTTGAATCAGCTCAAATTGGCTGAAGAATCTTACACAAATTCTCATCAGAACTCTAACCATGGAAATCATGTACAGGTGAAAATTGTTTGTAAAAGTGACCTTCTTCATCCCTTTCTCGTGATTGGATTCATTTAGCATCTTTTCTGCTATTAACTGTGTTTGAAATACATTGGACTGTTTGTGTGCCATTCTTTGAAAGGCTTCAGAGAACACTCTAACTGAAGAAACATAGCAAGAAAAAGCAAACAAAAAGAACGATCCATATGAAGGCCCATTAAAGTGCAAGATAATTGGCCCAAAATAAAATTCTACCCTTTTCACCAAATATTTTCTCCAGGCCCAAAATAAATTCTAATTCGGTCGATTCATGAGATTACTCAATATTTATTACTTATGTCTTGGACTAATTAAATGATTGCTTGTTTATCTTAGACTAAAATCATAGTGAATTTCATATAATGAGATACTTAGTAACCAAGACTTAATTAGAGGTATATGACTAAACATAACTTGCTAAAGATAATAAGATATGTATTGAATTTTAATAATAGTATTCATTACAAATAAATATAGTATGAATAGTTTGAAGACTGTAGTTATGTAAATAAGAATTATTTTTAATTTAGCACTGCCCTATATATAGTAGCTAAATCTCAAAATTACTGCAGCCGAAATTAACCTCAAACTACGAAATTCATTTGAAACTTACTCTACGTGACAAAATAATGACTTACACATACAAGTCAATAAAGTTATGTGGTTCACTAAAAAAGCTTCTCTCATTTTCCATTAACATGTGACTTTACAGAGCGAGAACTATGTGGAAAATCGTCACTTTCCAGTTGTCACATTTGGAAAGCTGCCCCGGTCGTAAAGACTCGTTGTCCCAATCGTTATCAAGATTTTACCGATAGTTGAATTTCTTTCTTTCATTATTATTATTATTGCATTTAATTTAATGTAAGAGTAATGCGTAATTATGAGCTACACTCTGTTATTTTTTTATCAATTCTTTAATAATTTGACAACGTTGTGATTATAATACAAACTTGGCTCACGTATATTTTCCATGACATCTTATTTCCGAAAAACATATAGTAGAATTTCCAAGATAACTTTTATTCCATAACCAAATATTTTTTATCAAGCTCAAAATAATGACTTGAACCGATAAGTCAATAAAATGTAAGTTAAGGTGGGAAACCAAATGCTATTTATACTTCAAGTGGGACTTGATTACATAGTTTCACTGTTTTCCAAGTGAGACACTATAATTTTGGAAAAAAAAAATATTTTATATTCAATAAAATAAAGGTAATAATTTAAAAATAAAATTAATTTTATAAAAAAAAAGACAAAGTTGGGATATTTAAAAATTGGTTTGGATTTTTTAAATCACATAAAACCCCCTTAATAAAAAAAACCAAAAGTTAACTTTTTTTTCAAACCCAAAATAATTACAGGAAATCCCCAAATCGTGTTTATACTTCAAGTGGGACTAACCCTTTTTTGTGGGAAACATTTTGGAAATTTATCTTTTGTAGTTGACTTGACTTGGGAAAATTTTTTCCCAAAAATTTACCTTCATGCAATTATTTTACTCCCCCCCCCTACAAAAGACCACACTTTCCTTTTTTTTCCACAAAAGCCACTTCCCCTTTTAAAAGCCCCCACAAAAATAAAAATTATATTTTGTTTCCATTTAACACAAAATAAAACCTCCCGAATTTTTCCCTTGTAGTTCACTTGCTGACAGTTTTCTCAAATTCTACTTCATGAATTATTTAGCTTTCAATAAAAATTGTCTTCTTAGCCCCAATCACACTTCAAGTAAGTTACTCTAATTCTATTTTTTTAAAACAAACATATTTTAAGAATTATTTTCTATAATAAAAAAGTTAGTAGGATTAATTTTTATTTTTATAAAATTACTAATTTTATAAAAAATTTGGTAAAGTGAATTAATAAAATGTAAACATACAATTAGAAAATAGTAAAAGTAAATGAGAATTTTAATTATGGATATTTGTAAATGGCAAATATGATAGTAAAGCTTAGCACATCTCCATTGTGACATTTAAAACCTATTCTACATATATTTTACTCCAAAAAATCTAAAAAAATCCCAAATTTCCCCCATTTTAAGCTTTTGCGAAAAAATTACTCTATCTTTATGTCGTTTACACTAAACCAAAAACCTAAAAAATTCTCAAATTTTTAGGAATAAAAAAGCATAATATAGAAATATTCTTTTTAAGTTAGTTTATGTAAATGTTGAAAAATCAATATTTAAAGTGGATTTACACTAAAAGGGTAATTTATGATATGGGTTTGGGTTAAACTCAATTTTTAGTGCGACATGGCCTGGAGGCTGGAAAAATTGTACTTTTATTAGTTTTTTAAAAGGCCCCAAAATCTTTTTTGTTAGCACACATCACTATTCACTACAATTAGCACTCTCCATTTGCATTGTGGAGAGAGTATCCCATTCTACATATTTTCCTACTCCTAGTATCCCAAAAAAATTGGCATTTTCACCCCTTGAACGATGTCCTCCCATTATGCAAGAACGTTGAATTTTAAATCATTCAAAATCAGCTTGATGTTTTCATCGCCGCTTGCATTGACCGTCTGGAATTCCATCATTAATACTCCTTCCGTCCCTATTAGATCACTTTCGACCTGATACGGTTTTAAGAAACGTAAAGAAAAGTTGTTGAAAAGTTAGTGGAATGTGGATCCATTTTTTATATTGGTTTTATAATAAAATGGAGTGAATTGAGTTAGTGGAATGTGGGACCTACTTACTATTTAAGGTAAAAATGAAGTTGACTTTAATTGGGGATCACCGAATGAAAAATGTGACTTAACGGGGACGGAGGGAGTGTATCATTCTAAATCGCTTGATGTTTTCATCGTCGTTGATGACTCGCTGGAATTCCATCATTAATACTCCCTCCTCCCCTATAGAGTCACTCTTGATCTACACGATTTTAATGAATGTAAAGAAAAGTTAATGGAAGTGGACCCATTTTTTATATTGGTTTTATAATAAAATGAGTGAATGAGTTAGTGGAATTGAGACCTACTTACTATTTGGTAAAAATGAAGCGGACTTTAATGTGACGTAAAATGAAAAGTGTTGACTCTTAATGGGACTGAGGGAGCATGCTTCTGCATTGGAAAAGCTTGTTTGATGTATTTAAATAATAGGACAATAAAAATTGGAAATGTGTATCTCTGATACTAGAGTTAATTTATTTAATCTAATTATTTCTTTTTAATGGTTTTTATATTATTCATAAAACTGAATTTACTATTTTGATGCGTGGACAAAGGGGAAAGTGAAGAGAGTGATGTATAAAAGAATAAAAGATACTCTCTCCGTTCCATAGTAACGGAGACGTTTCTTTTCGACGAGATTAAGAAAAATTTTGATAGCAGTTAAGTAAAGGGAGAGTAAAGGAAATGAAAAAAGGTAGAGAGAGAAGAGAGATAAAGTAAGAGAGAGAAAGTAGATGTGGAAAAATTTGTCGACTTTTACTAAGGTAAAAAGACTTTATTACTATGAACATACCAAAATTGCAAAATGACTCTATTACTATGGAACGAGGAGTAAAAGAGTAAGGTTGAATAGAGAATAAAGTTTTTTTTGCTTAAAAAAAACGACTCAACCACCTTAGGACGGTCTATAAAAGAATACGGTTTAACTACTTTGGAACCTAGAGAGTATAAAGTATTTTTGTTGCTTATTCGTTGCATTAAATGAACTCACGGCCGGTTAAGGGGCTAAAGATTAAATAAAAAAGACTTAGTCGGAAGTAATTCGCTCAATTTTTGCTTACTTCATTATGACCAACTCAAAAGATATTATATGCCTGGAATAGTCTTTGTCTATTTTTCTCCAAAATTTACTCATTTCACATTATTTTTTAAAATTAATTGGACCACCAATCCAAAAAACTTACTTTTTGTTTACTTTTTTTTGGTTCCCCAAAAATCCCCGTTCCCGGGT